>NC_133658.1:625838748-626093463 GCF_037893015.1 Macrotis lagotis
AAAGACAGCAAAGATTAGTTTAACCAGAAGATCAGGAGATCAGTCATAAATCAAGAGTAAAATTTAGCAGATGGATAACCCAAATATTTCATTTAATATTAAAAAACATAAAGGAAATTCATTAGATTGTGAGCTTTTTCTCTCTGGAGAATTTATGAAATAGCATGGATTAGAATCACACAGAATAAAATGTCATGGAAGATCTGTGAGTCATTTAAGGCATCAATCTAATAAACAACATTCTCTTAATGTAAAGACTGCACCAAGATTGGTTATAACCATATTAGGAGGCATCCCATCAAGCAGCACCAAAGAATGTACATTCAAGATGACTAAACATTAATTAGTTTGGCTTTACAGCATGAATGCTCCCTCCCAACTCTGAAGAAGGGAAGAACATTAAGCCTCTAAGCCACCAGGATAGAAAAATAGTCTTCAGGGTTTCTCCAGCCCTAGTTATGATTTAGCTCTGATTTTTTTCTTTGGAGGAGAATCATTGAAAAATAATACCTTGGAAAAAAAGAAAAATAATACCTTGTATGCACTTATGTTTTTTTTCAAATACTTTTACATGGTTTATCTGATTCTTTGACTGACTACGGCCCATGGGGAATGGATATGCCTATTATAGAGTCATTGTGACATAATAAAGAAGTTTTGGACCCAAACTCAAGAGACCTGGTGACCAGTGCTAATAAACTATTTATCAACTTTGGGATCATAGCCTAGTCATTTCATCTCTCTGAGTCTTAGTTTCCTAATGTAACAAGGAGGGAGTAGTCAAAAGATTCCCCTGACTACTATATATGTGATTTAGTGCTGAAAGGATTTGGCGCTTTGGTATGATGCCCAGGTCCTAAGTGATCCGTTCCCTATGAAAATAAGCAGTGTGTTAAATCAATTAGAAAGGAGAAAATGGCTTCTGGTCCTCTTCTTTCAACTCCCTAGATGATGTGGCAAATAATCCTCTCAGGAGGGATAAGAGAAGGGGATCCTCCTCTCCCACTCACCTTTCTCTTACCCTGGGAACCTAGTGACTGCTCCCACATAACAGTAAGAGTAAAGAAAGCTAGGAGTCATTGCAAATAGTAACCTGAAAAAGGCTCAACCAGGAAAACTTAAGCCTAGGTCTATAACTGTCTCATTTGTATGATGTCATTTTTCTGGTCAAAGGGGAACAAATAATAATTTATATATGAATAAGTCAGGGTTTGGAAGCAAACTTAAGAATTTGAGACATCTAAGAAACTTTGGTCCATCAGTCCTGACCAGCAGCAAGAAAAAGGGTTTGCTTTGACATTAGAAAGGATATTAGGGGGAAGAGCTCAATGCTTATTTTAGTTTGTCAGGGGAGTCATGAACCTGTAGGAAATTGCTTAAACAGCGCTGTTAAGGTGAAATGTAAAAATGCCTCTTCAGCTATTTCACAAACTATTTCATGTTTTTTTGTTTTAGGTTCAACCCCACCCCCCAGCAGAATATAGCAGTAATATAAATAATGAATTATTTAAAACTTGGGTTTGTGTTCAGGATTTCATATGTGGTGGGCAGTTAGGTCTTGCAATGGATAGATTGCCAGGCCACAGTCAGAAAAACTCATCTTCATAAGTTCATATCCAGTCTCAGACAGTTTCTGAGTGACTCTGGGCAAGTCACTTAGCCCTCTTTACCTCAGTTTCCTCTTCTGTAAAATGAACTAATGAAGGAAATGGCAACCTACTCCAAATCTTTGCCAAGAAAATCCCAAATAGGATCACAAAGAGTTAGAAGAAAACTAAAATGACTCAATAAATTTCTTTTATAAAGAGAAAAAACAATTGCTCTCTACTTGATTCATAATGAACACTGAAGACATTTCTATTCCTCCATTTAGGAAATCCTAGATATGCACCAAATCTTAATGTAAAGTAATGTTTTTCTACAAGGTCCTAAGATGAGAATGTAAGGAATCAACAAGTGTAAGAAAAGGACTATGGCCTTACTTTTAGATGGTCAGCTCTTCCAGGACTAAACCTGTAGATTAAGAATAAAAGGAACCAGGGGCAGTTAGGTGATGCAGTGGATAGAGCAACAGTCCTTGAGTCAGAAGGACTTGAGTTCAAATATGGCCTCAGACACTTAATAGTTACTTAGTTATATGACTTTGGGCAAGTCACTTAACCCCATTGCCTTGCAAAAAAGAAAAGAAAAAGAAGAATAAAAGTACTGCTTAGTGGAGAGGGAAAAGGTATAGTGGTTAAGTCCATTTGACTCAGCATTAATTATAATTACTTGAATTTAAGATGTTGTGAATAGAAGAGAGGAAACAAGCATTTTTCCAAGTGTCATGATGTTTCAGGCAAATTATTCAGGCACATGTTTCATAAGCACATTATGATTTTATAAACCCAGAGCAGAAATGTAAAATACTATCCCCATTTTACTGATGAGTTAAGTGAGCTCCAAGGAAATTTACACTAGGCCCATCATTGTACAGTATGTTCATAGAAAAAAAAAGACCCAGAATTCAACTTTCATGGTCCTCAATATAACAAAAAAATTATCCCAATCCTATTGGGAGCTAAGAGTTTCAAATCATGCATCAAGGAAGATTTAAATATGTGTCTTCTTTCTTTGATTCATGTCTATATTCCAGGGTTTTATGAATTTGCAAGAACTCTAAAGAGAGTGTCTAAGGAAATGCCTTATATTCTTCCCACTGGATGTATTCCACTGAGCATAACTCAAACACCTAGTAACCAGATGAGTAACTGAAATCATTTTAGAAGCTGCTTAGTTAATGCTAAATTGTCTCAATTGCACATGTCTATACTGCAGAAACAGCATGTTCTTAGGGACGCATAGGGCAGTAACTGGGATTTCCAAAGGAAATCAGAATTCTGTTAGGTTGCAATCAACCTTATTAGCTATTACTTTGTAATAAGAGGATTTAAGCTTAAAACGTAGATTCATTCCTTTGATGTATTTTTGTTCACAGACTGTGCAAGGGACTCAGATTAGTGATAGAAGCTTTATGCTTAGTCAGAGAATTGAATATACCCATTCAGTTGTTACTTAAGTGCATGTTTCAAGCTGTTGGCAAACATCCCCATGGGGTTTATAAACATATGGGATAAAGAAAATCAAATTTTGGGGTTTTTTATTATCAAAATGATGCTTATATACTTCCTAGAGGATCAGTGACTTTATAAAAGACAAATAAAAACCAAATTCTCTATTTGGCTGATAGGAAATCTCATTCTTTGATTTTATTACATATATTAGTGATGAAAGGTTATTGATGGGACTAAAGATGCTAGTTTTCAGAATGCTAATTTCTCCTCCTGACTTTGAAAGTTTCTACAAGCAGAAAAAGTACTGACTCTCATGTCAAAAAATGAAGGGTTCAAAATCTATCTTTGATGCTTTCTATCAGTGTGGTTGTTGGCAAGTGACTTAATCTCCCTGGACCTCACTTTGTTCCATGTATGAGTGTGTCTCTCTGTATGTGTAAGTATGTGTCTATGTGTCATTTGTGAAAGTGAGTTTTGGAGGTCTTCTATCTCTAATCTTCCATCTCTAAATCTATGATCCTAAATTGTATATGTAAATTTCTCCCTTCTATAATCTAAAAGTTGTAATACAGTAGAAAGAATATGAGCTCTGAAGTCAAAGGACCTGGGTTCAAATTATTACCTGTGTAATCTTGGTTAAATCATAATCCATGGACTTGTGCTTCTTTATCTGTAAATGAAGGAATTGGAGGTCTCTTCCAAGCCTATGATTATAAAATGAATTATCTATACATGTAGTTTCTAACTAAAATTGTACATATGCATCATATTTTGATTAGGAATATATTTGTACCACTGGGTCACTGTTTCACTTTACACAGATATATTGACCTGATTTCAAGTCTTATTGAACAAAGGGAGAGGGAGATGTCAATAATGACACAGAAGATCACTGGCAGCCATAACCAGATCATAGTTAGGGTTTGACTTTATTAGCTATTTGTCAATTATTCTTCTGTTTCCTCCTTAAATCTACTGTATTCACCTTTTTTTACAATGATCTGAAACTATTTGAAGATAGGAACCTTTTCATTTTTGTTTCTACATCCCTAACTCATAGTGCAGTACACTGCAATTCAATAAATGGTTAATGAATTAAATTACATTCTGTTTATATGCTAACTATAACTAAACTATAACCTAAATTGTAATCTAAATTCCTTAAGAAATGCTACTTTAAAAAATTATATTTAATTTGATTTTATTGTTCTTGTTGTTATAGCCCAGCACAGTGTCTTTCATTTAGTAGGAATAAAATGAAGATGTTTGCTATAGATACTGTATATAGGTACAAGAGTTGCCAATTAGCTTCAGGTTATTCCTGTGATGAAAATTTTTGAACTCATTTTTGAAGATAGAATTGACCTTGGTACTCTCCACGTGGCTGAAATAACTTTCTGATATTTAATCAATTTTGTAAAACAAAACTATGTACTCCATTCCCTCAGAAAATATTTCTTTTTTGAAAACACAGAAAACTTTTCTTTTTGCTTCAGATTTTTTTGCCTGTTTCATGAAGATCTATCCAAATGCACTTTTAAGATACAAAAAGGGAAATAATAATTTTAAAGGTATCTATTTAGCATAGACCAGGAAAGTTAGAAAACACAGCTGTAGTTATGGACTAGAAGAGAGGATCAGAGGCCCCACCTTTACTTGATGGAGAAAAGAAGAATATTTAATTTTAGTCAGGTTTGTACTGCCTTCTATACTGGTACATTCTAGTCATCATAGTGAGTTGTGTAGAATCAAAAGGAAATCAATGAAATGTAAGAGTCTAAGAAGCTTATCACAGATCAGATAGATACCAACTCTTATATCATAGGTGTAGAACTAAAAGGGAACTCAGAGAACATCTAAAATAACTCTTTTACAGATAAGGAAATCAAGACAAGAAGGGGGATTTGGCCAAATTTTATCTTCCATCTCTATTATTTTCAATCAGCAAACATTTATTGTTTCTATTAAGTGTGAGATACAATATAAATGTGAGGCATACAAATACAAAATCAAAACAATGCCTGCCATCAGGGGGTTAGTATTCAAGTAGAGGAGATGCTTTGCATATTTTTATAAATAAGGGAGAGGAGGGATCAGGCCCTTCCTGGAATTCCAAGGGTCAATTGGCACCGACTGCAACCCACCCAAAAGAGGAACTTTTCTTTTTGCTCTTTTTATGGTCCACCAAATGCACAGTTCTGTCTAACTCGGTTGCTAATTATTTGAGGAAAAAAATATCACTGATGAAAAATCAAGAGTTGCAAATGTTTTTTTTTAGGTTTTTGCAAGGCAAATGGGGTTAAGTGGCTTGCCCAAGGCCATACAGCTAGGTAATTATCAAGTGTCTGAGACCGAATTTGAACCCAGGTACTCCTGACTCCAGGGCCAGTACTCTATCCACTGCACTACCTAGTCACCCCAAGAGTTGCAAATTTCAATAAAGATAATGGGGTCTTTCAAGCAAGGAGACAATCTATGATTAGTTCCAAAGATCATTCTTGTCACATCTTTATTTTCTATGTACTTACTGCCTATGTGAATGTGATGTTTCTTCTGTTAGAAAGTTGAGAGCTTCATGTTTGTACCCTCAGCATATAGTATAATGTCTAATATAGTCATCATTTAAAATGAATGCTTGTTGACTTACTGATCAAACTCTCATGAGATTGCTACAGGGAAAGTGTTTCTGTTACCCAAAGTATTATTGGTTTTTAAATAATAATAATGATAATAATACCGACTTAGGAGATATAAGCTTCTGGTTCTGTAATTCAATCCATATTTGACTAGGGAGAGAGAGCATGGGAAAGTGAGCACAAATTTCACCTTGGAACTTGGAAGTTCTGGGTTCAAGTTTCCTTCCCACACATCCTAGTTTTATGACCTTGGACAAGTCATTTAAGAGAATGAAAATCTTTCTACTAAAATCCTAGGAATGTGTCTCAAGTTACCAGTCACTTAGACCACTTCAGAAGAGCTATAGTAGGTAAAAGAAAAAGGTCCTTTTTTTATTTAAACCAAAGCTATACACTAGTTATTCATAATACTTCTCTCAAAGTCATTGAATAAAGTTAATACTCTTCAGGTCTTAGTGTACTCCAACCCAATAGTACAGACAGACTTCTACATTTATAAATCATAGAATGAAATAGAAGTAAAATTATGCATTCTCAGAAAACTCCAAGGAACATGTAAAAGTCCATCCCTTGGATCTGCAGAGCAAAAAGAAAGGGTGAGAGGAAAGGAGATTTGGATGTCAAAATTAATATAATGAAAGAAAAGGAGCAAAGTTAACAAAATGAATAGCTAATGAATCTGAAAACTAAGAACAAAAACTGAAAGATTTCTTTTTTATCTATCATTTTGAATTACTCAAAATTAGATTTTTACCCACATTCAGCATTTTTTCCTTTTTTTTTAGTTTACATAAAGCCTTTCCAAATCTCTCCAGTCTTGGAAAAATACTTTCTTACTCTCAAATTATCTGCTAACTTCCGTGGTTTCACTCATCCTGAACAGGATTGATTTGAAGATTTTTTAGCAATTACCAGCTTACTACTTCCAAGATTTAGCCTAGAACTCTGTTAGTGAAGGGAGAAGGATATTAAGAGAATCAAAGGAATGACAGAGACAAATGAAGGGATTCCAGATAATAAGCAGAACTCATTTCATAAAGTTCATTTTCTCTTTTCAACCTTCTCTTCTCTCATATTTTTTTCTTATATGTCTTTATCTTCCCATTGTAACCTCTCTCTTATATCATGGTATTTTTATATTGCATAGAAAGTCAATCAAAATTCACTAACATCAAAAAGCTAAATTACATTATAATTACTTCATGTTTTCCTTCTTTTCTTTTTTCTCTTATTTCTAAATCAGAAAGCATCACTTTGAAAATATGTGCCACATGGAGAGATTCAGGGAGAGTTTGTTTGCCAGGGCTAAATGAAAACCAGTCTGCAATTCAACAACAGCTTCTCTTAGAGGAAACAAATTATACCTTTAGTGTTACATGGTTCATTGGTTGAACAATCCATTCCACAGATACCAATTCAAACAACTAGAGCATGATTTTCCTACACTAAGGACTGATGGTCTGAGGGCTAATTCATCTCCCAAAGGACTAGTGCTGTATGACCCCAAAATGGGTGACTTATTCACAGTCCTATGCCCCATACTTAAAAGATTCAGTTAGGAAAGAGGTCAAGAGAATGTGTCAAGTGAAGAGAATTGCAGAAGGAAAGAAAATACAAGTGAATGAATGACTTGGATATTATTGGCATATGGATTCTCACCTCTTCACTGAGCTCAAAGGACATTCAATTCTCCTGGAGAGATATTTGTAACTCTGGAGGGTCAGATAATTGCCTGTTAAATAGTGAATGAAAATTGTCAGGAGGTGACTGAAAATGCATATCATTTACATTCCTCAGGAGACTCCACTCAGCATCTCTTTAGCACAGAGTAGTTTAAAGGGAAGTGGGCTAAAGGGTCATTGAAGGGAGATGCAATTGATAAAGGTTGATTGAAATTCCTTGTCATATTATCCAGCTAATTTTGTATTTAACTGTTCCTGGAGGCTTTTTCATTATACTTCAGTGTTCTGAATTTAATTCTTTTCCAGTTAAAGAATTCTAGTCGAATAGATGATAATTTGCCAATGTACACTTAGGAACAATAAAGAGAATGAGACTATGCATGTTTTGAAGAAAACAACCTACAGGTCTTGGCTGCTCACAAATTAAAGGAGTTCATTTAGGGGAGGGAAGAGGGGATGCAAACCAACCTGATACTGAGAAGCATAAAAAGTTATATGAGATGCATGTGTCCATAAAGTTCTATCCCAGTTCAAAAGCAAGGCCAGCTAAGAGTTGGTATACAGAATGGTTCAAATATGAGCCTAGTTATAGGCTTGCTGTCTGTCATGCAAGTAGCCTCATCATATTCAAAGATCAATAGAGAATCTTTTTTTTGACACAGCTATTGATAAAGATGGTCTATCAAGATGCTTAAATCTATATTGGTGTTGGGAGCTTCTGGAAGAAGAAAAATCAAACAACCTTGTAATCTGATCTGGGATTTAAACCTGATGCCAAACCTCAATGTCATCAAATCCAACCCTTTCATTTTATTGATGAAGAAACAAAGACCAAGAAAGGGAAAAGGAACATATTTATTAGGCAGCTACTAGATGCCAAACATTGTCTGGATTGGAGGGTTGGGTGAGAGAAGGAAATCCAGGAAAGGTCTCTTAAGGAAGGTAGAATTAGAGTTGAGTCTTGAAAGAAGCCAGGAGGGGCGGCTAGGTGGCACAGTGGATAAAGCACCAGCCCTGGGTTCAAATCCAGTCTCAGACACTTAATAATTACCTAGCTGTGTGGCCTTGGGCAAGCCACTTAACCCCATTTACCTTGCAAAAACCTAAAAAAATTAAAAAGCCAGGGAAGTCAGTAGATCAAAGTGTTAAGAGTAGGTAATCAAGGCATGGGGACAGTCAGTGCAAAGTTATTGAATTAAGAGATGGAGTGACAGATACAAGCAAGGAACAACTAAGAAGGAAAGTATTATGAAATTGTAAAGCACATGGAGGAGAGTGATGATATTTGTCCTTCATTCTCAAAGAAGACCATGACATCAAGGGAGGTAATGCCATGACAAGCACATGAATTGTATTTGAGTGAGGTGGGGCTGTGCTAAGTTACTAGCCTCACATTCTTCTTCAGTGCCATCTGGGTTCAGTGACCTGATATGAGTCAGGACAACTGAAGATGACCCTGGATGTGAGGCAATCAGGCTTAAGAGACTTGCCCAATTGACAGTGAGTAAGTGACAAGTGTCTGAGACTAGATTTGAACTCAAGTAGGAGTAAAGTATAAGGAGACTTCAAAGTTAGGAAGGAGCAAGGCTGTGAAAGAGTTTAGTTGCCAAATGATTTTATATTTTTTCTTAGAGGTGACATGATCAGACCTATGCTTTAGGAAAATCACTTTGGCATCTGAGTGAGCTGAGATGAGGCAGAGAAATCTGATTAGGGAAATTAAGCAGAAACCTACTGTGATAGTCTAGGTGTCTGGGGATGAGAAACGGTACCAAGGTAGTTAAGAGAAGTACATATGTATAAATGATATTGTAAATGATCAAATGATAGTTAAATGTTAAATGACCAAAATTTCTTTAGTTTATGCTTGGTTTAGAAGGTTTAGGAGGGGATATAGTAGGAGGATTGAAAAGGCCTAAAGACTTATAGCTACTTCGGAGAAGGGATCAGTTAAGGATTTACAAAAGACTTTCTTTGCTATAGTCAGGATTTAAAATTGGGTGATAATTTTGCCAAATAAATTTGCAGATGACTCACTCAGCATGGTTTCCTGACCCTCTCCACTAACAGTTAGCAACATGGTATAGAAACAAAAACAATCTATGCTAGTTTGGTAACTCATGATTGCAATAGGAAAGAAATCAAGGGACTTTAGTGTAGAAAGTTGTATTAAGTTGAATTAATTCACCAAATAGTCAGGAGATGTGTGGAAAAACCCTGCAGGAGTGTTGATTTTGTAAAGAACCAAGAAATGAAAGGTTTAGAGATCATGTGAGGATGAGGATGAAGGATTGGGAATCATAATTCAGAGGAAATGATAGGAGATTATGATAAGATTTTAAAAAATTAGGCATTCATGAATGTGGAAAAGGAACACTTGTAGATGATGGCAAGATCAAGGGTTTGCAAATGTTTGTATGTAACTAATGTGGTAGTAGAAGAGAAAACTGTGAGGATTATATTAATTGATGAACTAAGAAATTTGGGTATTTGAGGAGGCACCAATGTGTATGTTGAAATGCCTAATATGAGGGTAGAAATTAAAGATTAAAGAAAGATTGTGAGATTGCAGATGACATGATGGTCTACCTAGAGAATCCCAAGAAATCATTCATAAACTACTGGAAACAATTAGCAATTTTAGCAAAGTTGCAGGTTATCGAATAAACCCTCATAAATCCTAAACTTTTCTATATATGTCTGGCAAGATACAGCAGGAAGAGCTAGAAAGAGAAATCTCATTCAAAGTAACCTCAGACAATATAAAACACCTGGGAGTCTATTTGCCAAGACAGACTCAGAAACTTTTTGAAAACAATTATAAAACACTTCTCACACAAATTAAATCAGATTTAAATAACTGGGCAAATATCAACTGCTCACAAATAGGTAGAGCTAATTTAATAAAGATGACAATTCTACCAAAACTAAACTATCTGTTTAGTGCCCTACCAATCAAAATTCCAAAAAATTACATTAATGAGTTAGAAAAAATTGTAAGTAAATTCATATGGAGAAATAAAAAGTCAAGAATTTCCAGAAGCATAAGGAAAAAAGTGCAAAAGAAGGTGGCTTAGCCCTGTCTGATCTAAAATTATATTATAAAGCATCAGTCATCAAAACTGTTTGGTATTGGCTAAGAAATAGAGTGGTGGACCAGAGGAATAGACTAGGTGCAAAAGCAGGAGATGATTATAGTAATCTGCTGTTTGATCAACCCAAAGAGTCCAGCTATTAGGATAAAAACTCCCTCTTTGATTAAAAACTGCTGGGATAATTGGAAGTTAGTATGGAAGAAACTTAGATTAGACCAACACTTAACACCCTTTACCAAGATAAGATCCAAATGGTTACAGGATTTAGACCTAAAAAACAATACTATAAGCAAATTAGAAGATCAAGGACTACTTTACCTGTCAGATCTATGGAAAGGGGAGCAGTTTATGACTAAGGAAGAGTTGGAGAACATCACCAAAAACTGACTAGATGATTTCGATTACATTAAATTAAAAAACTTTTGCACAGATAAAACCATTGTAACCAAGATCAAAAGAAATGTAGGAAATTAGGAAACAATCTTTACAACTAATGATTCTGAGAAAGGACTCATTTCTAAAATATACAGAGAACTGAGTCATATTTTTAAAACAAAAAGCCATTCCACAATTGACAAATGGTCAAAGGATATGCAAAGGCAATTTATAGATGAGGAGATCAAAGCAATCCATAGCCATATGAAAAATTGCTCTAAATCATTAATTATTAGAGAAATGCAAATTAAAGCTTCTCTGAGGTACCACCTCACACCTCTCAGATTGGCCAATATGACCAGAAAGGATAATGATCATTGTTGGAAAAATTGTAGGAAATCTGGGACACTATTACACTGTTGGTGGAGCTGTGAACTCATCCAACCTTTCTGGAGAGCTATTTGGAACTAACTACACCCAAAGGGCAACAAAAATGTACATACCCTTTGACCCAGCAATACCACTACTGGGTCTATACCCTGAAGAGATGATGAAAAAGGGTAAAAACATTACTTGTACAAAAATATTTATAGCAGCCCTGTTTATGGTGGCAAAGAATTGGAAATCAAGTAAATGTCCTTCAATTGAGGAATGGCTTAGCAAACTGTGGTATATGTATGTCATGGAACACTATTGTTCTATTAGAAACTAGGAGGGACAGAATTTCAGGGAAGCCTGAAGGGATTAGCATGAAGTGATGCTGCCTGAGATGAGCAGAACCAGAAAAACACTGTATACCCTAACAGCAACATGGGGGGGAATGTTCAACCTTGAAGAACTCGCTCCTTCCATCAGTGCAACAATTGGGAACAATTTTGAGCTGTCTGCAAAGGAGAGTGCCATCTGTATCCAGATAAGGAACTGTGGAGTTTGAACAAAGTTCAAGGACTATTCCATTTAATTTAGGGAAAAAAACAGATATCTTATTGTCTGATCTAGTTACCTCTTAGATTTCTTGTCTCTTCCTTAAGGATATGATTTCTCTCTCATCACACCCAATTTGGCTCAAGGTACAACATGGAAATAAAATAAAGACTGACAGATTGCTTTCTGTGGGGGGGGGGAGTAAGATTGGGGGGAAAATTGTAAAACTCAATAATATCTTAAATAAAAAAATTTTTAAAAAGGCTGTGAGAAAGCTACTGAATTTATAAGAATGAAAGGAAAATGTTCTCAGTGATAGCATGCTGCCTCACATATGATGACTGCTTAATAAATATTTAGAAAATATGTGGTCAATGATTAATTAGAATCCTATTTTATTTAATCCAGTTTTAAGTAGTTTGATACCAGAGGAATAGTAGATTATAAATTCTGTATTCTGTATATTGAGCTCCAAAGCTGTGAACTACAAATTCTAAGTTCATTTCCTTAAGAAGCTAACTAGAGGAACTCTATCCTTGTTTTTGCTTTGTTTTGAAGCTAAAGTGACTCAATGACATGGAAAGTCCCCAAGCTATTTTTGCCACCCCTGCATCCCCCTTCGTCACTCTGTTGTCACAATGGAGAGGTGACCATAAGCATTTGGCTAATAAGTGACCCTTTTTGCTTGCCTGTGACCTACCTTTCTATTGTAGATCCATTGGCTCATGTAGATATGTTGAAATCTGTTTATCAGTCCAATTCATGAGCTGCTCAACAGGATCTCCTGAAATGTCTGACAAAGTTTGCTCATTGAATAATTTAACAGAATTCTGTATTTCTTGTAGACCATACTGGAGGATAAAGTAAAAATCCACAAACCAATGAGGCTCTGCATCTTACTGTGCTTCTTTTTGTACTATCTAGTTATCAAGTACTAAAGCTAAGACTCTGGAGGAAGGGGGCAGCTAAGACCATAAGGAAGATCTGAGGTCAACTTCATTAGAGAGGGTTCCAAGGACCCTTTAATAAAGTGCTGTTAACTCAGAACTTTGCCTCAGTTTCTTTAATTATATGTTGGCTAATTTTGGATCCCTAGTTGATTGACTAGAGTTTGACTAAAATGTAGTATCTATTGAAAGGAGTAATTCAGTTGGAATTTTGGTTAGAATAAAACTGTGAAGAGCTTTAAATACTAGACTAAGGACATTTTATTTTATTAAGTAATGGCAAAATTCTGGTTTTATTGTTTTTTTTGTTTTTAGCAGGGGACTAGCATGATCAGACCTATATTTTCAGTAGATTATTTTGACAAAATGACAAATAAAAACCCTAAGAGACAGAGTTTCTGGGTAATTAATAATCTATTACTTAGCTTAGACAGTAATCAATAAACTGAAAGTCAGTGATTTCTCCTGAAGGCCATAGGCCTCAATGAAAATCCAAAAATGTCATAAATTCCAGCTACAAGGGAACTCCCCTAACAAGGTAAAATCAACCCTGATTGCTAAACATATAATGAGGAGGTGAACTAAAAGTCTTTAGTTTCTCCTGGTGAGTACAAGGAGCCTCAAAGCATCAATGGCAGGGGAATCATTTCCATCTGAAACTCTCTGGCTAGTTTTTTCCTTTGTGAACTTAGGGTAGCCCTAAACTCTAATGAAAGGGATCCAGGACAAGGGGTTCTCCCCCCCACCCCCAGCAAAGACTGATTCAGATTGGATTTTGTTTATATTAGAAACAGACATTAGGTCTCCTAGATGAGCAGGCTAGTTAGCCAGCATGTGACTTGGGGGCTAGGAGCAAATCTCATAATTCAACCATGCCTTCAGATATGGATTGACCTTTTCAGTAGTTGAGTTTTATCAGAAATAAAAAAGGAAAAAAGTAGACCACAAATTGATAGTCATTAATATAATAGTATGATATAAATTTCTTCCAGCAACTTTGTATTGGAAAAGGGAAGAAGAAAAGCTAGTGAAGACTATGTACCTACCATAATAATTCCAGCAACAAATACAAAAATGAGACTTTAGACTAATTTAGGGCAACATGATTAATAATGCAAAAGATTATGGTGGTGGGATCAGGAAGTTGGCCACCAATTGAATATAGGAGATGAAACAGAAGAAAGAAATGATTTTCAGTCTTTCTTTGACTGGAAAGATGATGGTATCATCAACAAAATTCTGAAGGTTGAGAGAAGGCAAAGTTAGTGAAAAAATGATGAGTTTAGCTATGAAGATGTTGAGATTGAGGTATCAATGAAAAGGGGAGAGAGAGAGAGAGAGAGAGAGAGAGAGAGAGAGAGAGAGAGGTTGGTGGTGGTAGGCAGGATGTTATTTTAACAGATCTGATATTATATTTCCCTTCAATTCTTTTCTTACATTTTCAACTACCTGCTTTGCATTTTTTTCACTTTATTTATTTTTTCATTTAAATTTATTTTTTTATTCTCATTTTGTACAAATGTTTTTTTACATTAATAAAATATTCTTGTTTACAAGTAAACAAATTGCCCCTCCTCCCCCATGAATATAGATAGACTTGCTTGGGCAAAAAAAGTAAAGGGGAGAGAAAAAAATTAAAATAAAAAAATAATAGTAATAATTGTAGGTATGGCCAGGTGGCGCAATGGACAAAGCACCAGCCCTGGAGCCACGAGCACCCGAGTCCATATCCAGCCTCATAAACCCAACAATCACCCAGCCGTGTGACATGCAAGCCACCTGATCCCCACTGCCCTGCAAAAAAAGAAAGAAAGAAAGAAAGAAAGAAAGAAAGAAAGAAAGAAAGAAAGAAAGAAAGAAAGAAAGAAAGAAAGAAAAAGAACCGAAATAAAATAAAATAGTAATAATAGTAGGGGTGGCTGGGTGGCAGACAGAGAATTGGCCCTTGAGCCAGGAGCACCTGGGTCCAAATCTGGCCCCAGACACCCAAAGATCACCCTGCTATGTGGCCCCAGGCAAGCCATCCAGCCCCACTTGCCCTGCACCCTCCCCCAAATAATAATAACAAAAAATGTGCTTCAGTCTTTGTTCCAACACCAACAACTCTGTCATGGGTGGATCTCATTCTTTATGATAAGTCCATCACAAAAGTTATTTCCACATTTTTCCACCTTCCCAACTCCCTCCTTTCTTATTTCTCCACTACCATGTACTCTATTTTCTCTCTCCTTTCACTCTGACTTTGCTGTAGGGTCACTGAGTGGTGCAGCAGACAGATCCCTGGTCCTGGGGCCAAGAAGCCCTGAGCCCCCATACCACCCCTTAGACCCAGAACCCACCTGGCCCTATGGTCCTGGGCAGGCCATCTAATCCCAGCCCCTTGCAAGAAGTAAAAAAGAAAATGTGTTATATTTGACCACTCTCCCCCCATGGTCCATCCTCTCCTCCTTTATTCATATCCCCACCCCTTCCCCCTGCTTCCCCCCCTCCTTCTTACTCCAGTTGTCTATACCCCATTGAGTATATTTGCTGTTTCCTCTCCTAGCCATCTCTGATGAGAGCAAAGGTTCCCTCATTCCCCCTTGCCTCCCCCCTTCCATATCATTGCAATAGCTCATTGTAATGAAAAAAATCTTATTATGTGAAATATCTTGGCCTATTCCCCCTCTCCTTTTTCTTTCTCCCATTCCATTTCCCTTTTTTTCTATTGACTCCATTTTTACACCATATTTTATCTTCAAATTCAGCTTTCTCCTGTGCTTCAACTATAAAAGCTCCCTCTACCTGCTCTATTAACTGAGAAGGTTCATATGAATATTATCAGTATCATTTTTCTATACATGCAGTTCATCCTCATTAAGTCCCTCATATTTCCCCCCTCTCCTCCAATCTCCGTGCTTCACCTGAGTCCTGTATCTGAAGATCAAGCCTTCTGTTCAGCTCTGGCCATTCCAAAAGGAACATTTGAAATTCCCCTGGTTCATTGAAAGTCCATCTTTTTCCCTGGAAGAGGACATTCAGCCTTGCTGGGTAGTTCATTCTTGGCTGCATTCTAAGCTCTTTTGCCTTCCAGTATATTGTATTCCAAGCCCTACAAGCTTCCAATGTAGCTGCTGCTAAGTCCTGTGTGATCCTGACTGCAGCTCCATGATATTTGAACTGTGTCCTTCTGGCTGCTTGTAATATTTTCTCTTTGACTTGGGAGTTCTGGAACTTGGCTATAATATTCCTAGGGATTGGTTTTTTGGGATCTCTTTCTTGGGGGGATCGGTGGATTCTCTCCATTTCTATTTTGCCCTCTGCTTCTAGAATATCAGGGCAATTTTCCTGTAGTAATTCTTTGAAAATGATGTCAAGGCTCTTTTCCTGATCATGACTTTCAGGTATTCCAATAATTTTTAAATTATCTTTCCTAAGTCTGTTTTCCATATCAGTTGTTTTTTCAATGAGATATTTCACATTTTCTTCTAAATTTTTCATTTTTTTTGTTTTGAAGTATTGATTCCTGATTTCTGTTAAATTCATCAATCTCCCTGAATTCTATTCTTTGTCTGAAGGATTTGTTCTCAGAGAGTTTTCTTATCTCTTTTTCCATCTGGCCAATTTTGCTTTTTAAAGCATTCTTCTCCTCGATAACTTTTTGAACTGTTTTATCCATTTGACCTAAGCTGGTTTTTAGCATGCTATTTTCTTCAACATTTTTTTGGATTTCCTTGACTAAGCTGCTGACTTCATTTTCATGTTTTTCCTGCATCTCTCTCCTTTCTTTTCCCAGTTTTTCTTCCAATTCCCTCATTTGATTTTCAAAGTCTTTTTTGAGCTCTGTCATAGCCTGAGCCCAATTTCTGTTTTTCTTGGAGTCTTTAGATGCAGGAGCTTTTGCTTCCTCATCTTCAGACTGAGCATTTTGATCTTTCTTGGGCTCATTTGCAAAATATTTCTCAATAGTCTTCCTTTCGTTTCTTTGCTTGCTCATTTTCCCAGCCTGGGCCTGGTTTGGGGGTGCTTCCTGAGCTTTTGGGACACTCCCACAAGGATCTCAGTGTGTGAGGCTCTGTCCTCCCTCCTGGTCTGTGAATGACCATAAGTACCTCCCTCTGCCACGGGGCTGAGGTGGGGGGGGCCTGCTGTTCTATGGGGGTCCTAGACTGCAATCAGGATCTGAATGTGGTCAGAGCCCCAGAGTCCTGTTCTAGGGGCAGAGGACAGAGCTCTGCAGTCTTTCTTCACTCCCCTCCCTCAGCTCAATGGGCTCATGCCCTGGGGCCTCCTGCTTACCAGCTCTGCCTGCTTCTGTTTCCTGGATCAGGGCTGGGGAAAGACCATGCTGCTAGCTGTGTGCCCTGAGGGCTGGGCTCCAAGTGCTTGCTCTGGCAGAGGTCCCCCGCTGTTCCCCCACTTTGTGCCCAGTGCTCCTCGGGGTGCAGCTCAGGAGACTCCCCCGCTGCTGTAAGCTGAGACTCCCAGCACCCTGGGGCTGCCTCCGGGAGGCTGAAGTTTTTTGGCTCTGGTGGGCCCCCTCTCTGGCAGGCTGCCTCTCCAATCCTGGGGAGCAGAGCCTTTCTGCTCTTTTCCAGGTTACCTTGAGTAGGAGAACTGCCTCACTGGGTCCCTTTGTAGGTTCTGTCTCTCGAAAGTTTAGTTAGAGTCCTTAGCTGATGAATTTTATCAGAGAGCTCCTAAGACTAGATCGCTTCTTGTCACCATCTTGGCTCTGCCTCCCCTGCTTTGCATTTTTACCTGAATGTATCACATAACTCAAATGTCCATGGTTAAATTAATCATTTTATCCACTAAACTTTCCTTTTTTGTGTGTATGTGTGTGTATATGTTCCATTTTTTTCTATATTCTTTGGGTGTACTTTATCACTTTGCAGTTCACCTCAGAATCATAGAATTGTTCATTCCTGAGATAGAAGGGACCTCAAAGGTCTTCTCATCAAACCTGAACAAGAATCCTCTTAACTCCGTCCTAACTATACTTCATCTAGTCTATAGTCAAAGACCTCCAGTGATGGAGAATTATTGCGTTGGCCCTTGTAACTTTTAAACAGTTGTAATGTAATGAAGTTATTCCTTACATGAAGCCAAAAATCTGTGCCCCTACAATTTCTGCTTGTTGCTCCTTCTGTTCTCTGTGGTCTACAATAGGATATGTCTAAACTCATTTCCATGTAATAGCTTCAAAAACTTGAAGACAACATTCATTTCCTGCTTCATTTACTCACCTCCAATGACCTCCCAAGATCTCCAATTATGATTCAATACTTCTGCTCAAAGACCCTGCCACAAAAATCAGTTAACACTCTTTGACCTGTTCTGCCTTAGTATGACAATAAGTATATTCTCATGAGCTTTCAGCAATTCAACTTTAAATAGAAATGTTTTCACCTCTTAAAAAAAGGAAAGAAAATCCTGAATCTAGCAATTTTAGAATAACTACTTATGAGGCTTGAGAATGTAATCCAAACCTAAGATCCATATGGAGCTTTCTATTCAAACCCCAGGTTTTATTAAAAAAAAATAAGGGCAATTCCCACCCCAACCCAAGTGGCATCAGCTAACACCTCCATAATTAAAGCACCTGTCAATTCCTACACTGGGACCAGGACTTCCAGCTTTGAGTCAGGAAATGGAAGCAATATGAGATGAATCTCAGACCCATTGGTCTTTAAGTTCATAATGGTCTTGTAGGGTTTGCTACCAGGACTTAACATATTGAGACCCCAAACTCTTCCTGGTACACCTAAGTTAATAGTCATTCTATTCTTTAGGCATTCTCCAAGAAACTAAGGTGGTCATTGTTATTGCTACTGTTGTTTTATTTTAGGAAGAGAACATAGTTCTGATTGGATTACCTCCCTCTGAGGTCATAGCAGTGACTATAACTGTTGTTACTCCTCCTTTTTTCAAAGAAGACTAGTGACATAAAAAAGCAATGTCTTTGACCAAGACCAATGTCTTTGGTCATAAATTTGATTTGAGACAAAGCTACAAAAAGATGCCAGCCTCACTGGCTTTCAAAGATTTTTAATCCAGTGGCAAAATGAAAGTCAAGATGACTGGTGATGGCCTGCAATACTGTGGATGACTTTAGGTCATCTAAGAGGTTGGATGCTCAACCTTTTAGTTCTTCTGAGCCTCTTCACCCATCAAAAAACCAAGGGTCACATATATATTTTGATATTCATTTATCAATATAACCGATATTATCAATGAGCATGATAATAAAATGTAATAATGTAATAAATATAATAAAATACAATACTGTATAATAAAAAATACATGTAACAAAACATTTACTTTAAAAAAACAAGAACATGTCATTTATATTGTAAACACTGAACCTGCTTTTTTGATATCAGAGCTTCTATATCTGGTTTGATAGAGACTGTAGTGCTTCAAAAAATAATTTCAAAATGCTCAGCTGAAATTTTACTTTTTGTATGCTTCAAATGAAAAAAAGTTGCTCACAAATATACCTACTCCCCAAAAGAGATGTAATATTTGTGAAATGCCAGATTTTTTTTTTCTTTAGGTAAATACAAGTTAGGTAAGTGTCTAATAATGACACTTGAATATTTTTTCTTTAAGGTGCATATCTGATTGCAACTCTATACATTCTATTTGCAAGTTTGCAGGCATCATATTAATGTCAACTGAGAATGGAGTAGAAAATATACTGAAATGCAGGTCATGTTTTCTAAAATCTTGAAATCTATTCTCAAAGTCCTTTGACAAAATAGCAATTAATTTTGCATTCAATAAAATTGTCTGTTACAATTAAGATGAGTCATATAATATTTTAAAATAAGGGTACTAATTCCTATATGCACATCTCTTGTTAAAATAAAATTCAGGGGAGGGGAGAGGTCTGTGAGATCGAACAATGTTAATTATGTGTAAAAGTCCAATCGTGTTAGCTAAGGGTTAAGTTGGTCTGTGATATTGCAAAGTTGGAGAGATCCTTCATTTTCCAGTTACATACACTATACAGTCTCACCATTGGGCTTTGATGATCCCATGTGGCCCACAGTTTGGACACACTTTCTCTAAGGACTCTACCATGACTACTTCAGCTGCTTCAGTTATTCTCATCTGCCCATTCTTCTGGGGGAAGTCTTCACATATTTGATGTAGATGCCTTAACTCACTAACAAGTTTGAGGCCTGTTTGATTAGCCACAGTCTGGTTTAGCAGCTCTGCCAAGATGGTTTTACTAGAATGTAAACACTTACATACTGTAACTTCTTGGAGTCAGAGGTGAGAGTTAGGTGGTAGGTAGACACCAAAAGTAGCCCTGAAAAGAGCTTAGGAAGCTTCATACTAGAGATACTAGTCCTTCTTGAACATCCCATGTACTCTAACATGTAGTTAGGAAACTGGAAATTCCTAGCCTAGGGGATTCTAAGTATTTAGAAATCCTTTATAGGAGGCATTAATTACTGGATCTGTAGTCAGGAAGACCTCAGCCCAAAACCAGCCTCAGCCACTCACTAGGTAAGTCTTTTAACCTTTGTCTCACTTTCCTCAATTGTGAGATGAGATTAATAATAGTACCTACCTCTCAAATTTGTTGTGAGGATAAAATGAAATAATACTTGAAAGGTGATTAGCAAACATTAAAGCAATATATATATATATATATATATATATATATATATGTCTATACTATATATATACATATATACATATACATATATATATACATATATATATATATATATATATATAATGGTTTCCAGATAAGGGACATAAGGAAAGGACTACAAGACAAGGGTTGGGGGAGCATTCAGAGTGCTAGGGAGCTAGCTTGTGAATAAAGAAAAATCAGCTCAAAGACCCAGTTCTATATTCTTCCATCCCAAAGTCAAGATTGCTAGGTATATCTATTCCACTGATTACCAGTGTTACAAGAAGAGCCTGATATTCCTTTATAGTGGGAGTATGAGGGTAAAAATTCAATCACTATAAGCAGCTGTATTTACCATCAACTTAGTCACACAACTGCTAGTGACTATTAGTTAATGCAAAATTAAGCTGAGAGGTAGGAGCTAGACTACAGATAGCCTTAAATATCCATGTTAAGAGTTTGCATTTTATCTCACCACAGAGTATCACAGTCAGACCTCTGACTTAGGAAAATTATTTTGGCAGCTGTAAGGAACAGATTAGAAATGGAAACAACTAGAAGCAGAGAAATGATTTGGTCTCTAAAATGGCTTTTAGTACAGATATGAGTTGATGAGGGCCAAAACCATGGTTACATAAATAGGAAGAAATGGCTTCAAGAAATGTAGAGATGACATCATCAGGTTTTGGAGAAAAAATGAATATGGGCTATTAGGGAAAAGGAAGAATCAAAGATAACTAACAATAGTGTCATCAAAAAATAATTACAATGTTACAATGAGATACTATGCTAGATACTGTACAAAATCTGTTTCTGTTTGTAGGAGAGAGAAAAAAAATACCCTATAATACGAAGCTAGGGATTTTAAGTGTAAATTATACTCTAACAAAATGCAAGGGGACAAGGGCACAAAATATTTGGGAAAATCCCATTCAAATATTTCTATATTTGTTGATGTCATGGGGGAATTAAAACTTTTAGCCATAATAACCTTAAATCACAGATTATATAACCTAGTTTAATTTCTAATTCTCTTTGCATCACTCTGAGATTTGAACATTTAATTATTCCTTTGGTAACTGGGGTATAAGACCTTATAGTACACATGCCCATGTAGAAACACTCTTTCTAACAGTTCATTTCACTTTATTCATAACAAAAATTGTTCTTCATAATATCCTAAAGAGATGGGTCAGAATTAATACAGAATTATGTACAAGAGAGAATATTTAGCCCTGGACAAGAGAGAGGTAAGGCACAGGCTGTGAACTTCTCTCTCTTTTTTTTTTAATGACTCCTACTTCAGTGTGATTACTAGCCCAAGGGTAATTCTCTCAAAACTGCAACAATGGCCTTGAAAGGAGTGTACAATTCTCTTGAATTATGTGTGTGAGATATCACCTAAGTGTATAGGAATAAGTAAAGTGAAGGAAAGTAGTAAGGGGAGGGGAATATAATTGCATTTGGTTAAAGTGTGATATCACCAGACCCAGGAGTTCCTGAATTAGTAATAGAACTGTCAATTTGAACTAAATTTAGTCAAAATGGGGAAACCAGTTCAGGAAGTTGACACATCCCAAGGCAACTTTAGACAGTACCATCTAAATGACTACATTAAAAGCATATTTTTTTTTCTCCTAGATTAAATATCAGATCTTAGAAACCCAGATACTAAGGAAACATTAATAGCCATGAAGGTACCAAAAATCTTTGCTAAATAAACTAAGATACAATCATCCAACCACAGAATAAAAGCCTTTGGACCAACATCTAATATTTAGTGAGGAAGGTTAGGCAATGTGACATAAGGCCATTAATTTTTGGTTTGCATAAAAGCTTTGGGTTTTAAATAGGAAATTAAGTCAGGCATGGAGAATCTGCCTCACGTTTTGGGACACTTGTTTATTTTAAAGGAGTTTAATATAATTATTTTTCTTTCCAACTAAGTGTTTTTCCCATTTATGGCTTTTGGACTTTTAGAAAAATATAGTTTATTGATCTGGTTTATTGTCTATTAATTATCTCTTTTAAAGTCGTAGAATGTATATTTGGAAAGGGACTAAATCTCCAAATACCTTTCTGGTATTTTTGTAGACTTTACTATGGACTGATATTTCTTGATTGATTTTCTTGATTGTTCCCTAAGGGAACAAACTTGATTATCTCTAAGTTCCTTTTGAGGTAGAACATTTTATGTCTACATGGCTGATATTTGCATCTATTTTTCTATTGATATCATTTGGTAATTTTCCAAATGAATTGTGACATCTCTTTGAATTCTATTAGAGCATCAAATCTGATGATTGGTTTCTATCTAAGATATGGCTATGACTGACAAATTAAAATCAGAAAAAAATCAATCATTCAAACAAAGATCAATTATTAAATGGCTACTGTACCAGACATTAGATTAGTCCCTGGGAATATGGAGACAAAAATAAAGCAGCCCATGCCCTAAAGGAGTGTGCATTCCAGGGGGGAACAACAGTTATACATAGACACATAAACATATATGAAAGCATGAAAATAGGTTGTGACAGGTCAAATGTTAAGCAATCTAATAAAAGTGAAATCAATTTGTCAATGGTCTTTGCAAATTTGACTATTTAATAAGTATTTGATTAAATTACCATTTATAAAAAGTCTGCTATGTACTAAGCAAATGTACTAGATGCTGGAGACAGATTAAAAAAAGAAAAAAAAAGAAAATTTCCACCCTCAGGAACCCTACATTCTTTTGGACTTGAGGGAATTTGATATAAGGGACAAAGATATAATTAACTTAAATATAAAGCTAATGGAAAGCAAGGACATAGCAATTGGTGGGTGAGAACCCCATCAATTAATTAAAAAAGAAAAGGCTTCAAGAAGGAAGTTGCACCCAGCTGAGTTTTGAAGACCAGATCAATCATATTTAATATAATATACACCTCACTTTCCCTTTTCCTGCTAGTACTAGGCAACTCTTTACTTGTTCTCTTGGTCAATGTGATATTTGTTAAGTAGATATTAAAACTTACTCCTCTTAAAAGAATAGCCCTGGGTTTAATTAATTTCTGTTGTTTGAGTATTCCTTCCAAACTGAATGGCATCTTGCTTGCCATGACAGATTGATTATTCAAGCAATAATGAAGTGTACTAACAAAGGCCCAAGTAAACTGGCACAGCCTTCTCCCTATACTCCTAATTTAGAACTTCAAATATCTCTACTTCCAAATCTCATTTGCAATTATTTTTCTTAAATTGTATTGTATTAAAGAGAAATGGTAAATTATTCATATTTTTCCTACCTAATCCTAGATTACATTTCAAAATGATGATAATCAACAGGTTGTAGAGATGGTATGACATTTATAGTAACATGGTAACCAACTTAAGTAATATCAAAGATAAATTGAAATCCTCATGTTCTTTCTCTTGCTTCAGACAATTTTCTCTATGTTATGAAAATTCAGGATGAAATTATTTTGCTTGATAAGTTTTTAAAGTGATTATTGAGCTTACCAGATACTTTGCAGTTGCCCAGGATCAGTTATCCACATTTATAAAATGCTACTTCAAGTTCATAAATTTTTATTTTGCTAGTAATTTTAACACTGATATAAAGTCTTTGCTGACAAATTATTTTGCAAAGTAACTTTTACCTAGAACTTTCTCTTTAGAGAATTAAAGTTTACTCATTAAGGATCATACCTTCCCCATGAATTCCCAGATCACCTGGGTACAAGTATCCCAAAGATTTGACTTGTGGTATATTTTTAGCAAACCTGAAGAGGCAGAGATTGCTTATGAAGATGGAAATCAATTATTTCTAGGATTAAATATAAACTCCTCTGTTTGATATTTAAAAATCTTCATAAATTGGTCCCTTCCTCCATTTTCTGCCTTATTACACTTACTTATTTCCCCACCCCCACCCTCCAAACAGTAGAGTCATGCTGTATTTGGCAGCTCTACCTGGTTTCAATTTCATGGAGCATCATACCTCACCCAGGGTAAGTCAATCACCTGAAACCTCTTCAGATACTAATTGACTCCACTTAGGATACTCAATACCTTCTCAGTTCCCTCAGTTACTTAGCCCCTCTGGAGGACTGGAGGGTAGAGCAATAGATTCTTTACTAAACCTTCCTTAATAGAGGATTCCAGGGGTGGCTAGGTGGCGCAGTAGATAGCACACTGGCCCTGGAGTCAGGAGTACCAGAGTTCAACTGACCTCAGACATTTAATAATTACCTAGCTGTGTGGCCTTGGGCAAGCCACTTAACCCCAGTGCCTAGCAAAAACTAAAAAAAAAAAAAAATAGAGGATTCCAATCAGAATTTTCAAACTCTCCATTTTCCATCAGCATCTCAATCTGGTTTTAACTCAATGGAACAAATTGCCCCTGTGCAAGGTACCTATGTCCCACCTCTCACTGCTTTTCAGCTTTCTTTTATGTGTGGTCATCACCCATTAAGATTATAAACTTCTTTGGGGCAAAGAAGTTTTTCCTTTTCATTTTGTGTATAAATGTTTTGTGAATTAAAACAAACCTCACACAATGCTGTCTGCCTTCTCCATGCTTTTGCTCCTCCTTCTCACCTCTACTTCTTAGTTTTCTTCCAGACCACAGGAGATTGCTCTGGTCTCCCAAGCTTCAAGTTTACCTTGGGTTGCTTTGTATATAGTTTATATTTGATGTTATGTCCCCTGTTAGAATGTAAGCACCATTAGAGTGGGGACTTCTTATGTTTTTGTATTCCCAGTGCTTAATAAATCTTAAGTAAATGCTTAATAAATCATTGTTGACAGATTGATAGGTAAATTGAAGTCAATAACCAAATAATAACCAGAGAATTAATGTGATGAAAGCCACCTCAGCCTAAATTTTCCAGATGTAATTGATTTTTTTTCTATGTCCTCATTCCTGCTTCTATGGGTCCACTTATACTATCCAGTCTCTTTACAACATTATTCTTTTATCTTCCATGGAATTCAGATCCAGACTCAACCAGAATCCTTTCCCAAAGAAACTTTCCCTAACTAGCCAAAACCATCTCTGATGTCCATCTTATTTTGAATTCCTTGAACATTTGATATACTCAATTGTAATCTTTCTTTTACTATTAAATCTGGGAATTGAGAATTATGTTTCTATATGACTCTTCGATAATGTTAAAGATGCTGAAGTAGATAAATATCAGTATTCTGGAGCATCATTTTTCCCATAGAAGCCTCTAAATGTTTCATAAGACTGAAGTTAGCAGGGTCATTCACACCTCTTCAATCTGAATCAAGCATTCTAAGAAGTGTGAAGTCTATAATCATGAAGAAGAAAAGTTTACTTTTCAAAATTCAAGAAAACTCACAAATACATAAAGGGAAAAATAAGGAAGTGGATATGGTAAGTAGGTATATGTTGTTAATATTCAGGCATTTCAGTCTTCATGACCCCCATTTGGGATTTTCTTGGCAAAAATAATGGACTTCTCCAGGATAAATGAAGAAACAGAGGCATCCAGGATTAAATGACTTTCCAGGGACATTTAGCTAATTAGTATCTAGGACCAGATCTGAATTCAGATCTTCCTGACTCTAGGCCCAGAGCTCTATCCACTGTATGACCTAGCTGCCCCTATATGTATCTGCATATCATATGAAGCATTAGGTCATAATAGATAAAGAATGGACCTCAAAACCAGGGGATCCTGGGTTCAAATTTGCTTCTGATACATACAATCACTTTATTCAATAGTTCAGTGCCCTAGGTATATCCCCGAGTTTGTAAGTTTCAAAGAAATTGTTGCATTGATGGAAAGTTCCTTATAAGATGAAATTTCTTTTTGTCCCTCAGATCTAGAGCCTTATTTTAGCTCAACAATGTTAAAATGCAGAACTCTTTGAAATCATCACAATTGGTTCTTTGGGTATGCTCCTTAGATAAAATACAGCTTGTACTTTTAACTGTTCTTGATAATTCCAAAAAAAAACAAAAATTGATTTTTAGTCCCAATTTTACCACTAACTTGCTACCCAATTTTAATTAGATATATATATATATATATATTTAGAATACTTCAAAATTTATTCCTCATAATGACCATGTTAGATGAAAAGTACAAGTAATATTGTCCCCTCTGTGCTGAGGCAGAGAGAAATTAAGTGATTTGTCCATGGTCTTAAAGTGTCAGATGCTCAGGTGGACTCAACTCTTCTGACACCAAATTCATCACCATTTCCACTGTACTACATGCCTCATTGTACTTCACTTGCCTTTCTTTTAAATAGGATTAATAATGCCTACATTGTTAACTTCACTACAAAGCACTTAATAATATAATTACATAAATAAAAAATGCTTTAAATTTTATTATTATTACTTTGAAAATTGAAAAAATTAAACACTTTTAAACAAATGCAAAATAATATGGAGACTGTAACTATGATAAGAATTTGCTGTTCATAGTCTTAAAGGGCTCTTAGGACAGGTTTTTGTGTATTTGTGGTCTCCCTGTTATGCTCCACATATTCATTAAACAAAATAATTATGTCTCAAGGCTTCCAAATAGAAGATACAAACATACTGTCCCATAATTTTATTTAATAGATTCATGTTTATACAACTTGTTTCCCCATTGAGATCATGAGTTCTTGGGGATCAAGTTCCCTCTCTTCTCTTCCTTTTTTTGTTGCCTTACTGATTCATATAAGGCTCTACTCAAAAAAAGAACTTATTAAGATTATATCAAATGCATGAATGGAATCCACCCATAGATTGCAAATACATCAGAGGAATTCTATCAGCAGAGTTTTTTTGACATTTGTTGAAGCTTCTCATGGTATACTTGGAATTTTTTGGTAATGTGATTGGGGTTAAGTGACTTGCCCACACAGCTGAGTAAGTGTCAGCATTTGAATTCAGGTCTTCCTGACTCCAGGGCCAGTGCTCTGTTCACCCCACCACCTAACTGCCCCCTCATGATAATATGTGGGAACCAAATAGAAAGATTTAAACTAGATGATAGTAAGCAAATTAACTTATTTATTTAGCTTTGGTTAATCAATTAATATTTTCCTGGAATGAAATCTCTAATATCCTATTACAAAGATTTTTTGATCCTGTTCTGTCATTATTTCTATAAGTGAGTTGGATGATCCTACCCCTCTATTGGAAATACTCTCTCACAGGTTATCAATGACCTCTTAATTGTTAAGTCTTATCTCATTCTTAATTTTCATCCTCCTTGATATTTTTTCACATTGCCAACCACCCTTTCTCCTGTTAAGTACTCTCTCCTCTTTTGATTTCCCTGAAGGCATATCTTTCTTTTGCATCTATTTTAGCCTCTGACTATACTTCCTCATTTTTTGTTGGATTATTCTCCAATTTTTATTCTCTAAGCATTCATGATCCCAAGGCTTCAATCCTGGGCTGCCTTCTTCTTTTGCTCTTCCACCTAATCTTATCTGTTCCCATAGGTTCTATTGATGTTTCTCTGTAGGTTAATACAAAATCTTCATCTCTGGGCCCAATAGCTTTCCTAAATACTGTCCTACCTTTTCAATCTTAATATGTCCACATGCTTAATATGCTTAATATCTCCACATGAATGTTCTATGCCCAACTCATCTTCACATATCTAAAGTTTAACTGAACTTAATCCTTATTCAAACTTCACTATTTATATGGAAAGAATAAACATCTTAGTTATCAGTATTTATAATTTTGAAGTCATCTTTCACTCTTCTCTTTCACCTCTCTATCCAAATATTTGCCAAGTCTTTTCATTTGACTCCATCTCACTTCCAACCCATCCCCTTCACTCACACTGATATGACTATAATTTAATCTCCCATTAAATCTCACCTAGAATGGTATAATAATAATAATAATAATAATAATAACAGCTTAATTGTTCTTATTGTCATATAGGATGTCTTTCATGAGATCATCAGAAATAGCTTTCTAAACAAACTTCAGTCCTCTGATCAAAACTTTCATTTACTCCTTATTGCTTCCAGAATAAATGCAAAGTCCTTAGTCTGAGATTTAAGGTTTTTTGATGATCTGTCTCCAACCTACATTTCCAACCTTACTTTCATAATACTTACTGTAATTAACTCTACTTTTCTGATAACATATATAACTAATCTCTTGGAGTCTTTAGATGCAGGAGCTTGTGCTTCCTCATCTTCAGACTGAGTATTTTGATCTTTCTTGGGCTCATATGCAAAATATTTCTCAATGGTGTTCCTCTTTTTTCTCTGCTTGCTCATTTTCCCAGCCTAAGCCTGTTTTAGGGGTGCTTCCTGAGCTTTTGGGATCTCAGTGTGTGAGGTTCTGTCCTCCCTCCTGGTCTGTGAATGACCATAAGTACCTCCCTCTGCCACGGGGCTGAGGTGGCGGGGGGGGCCTGCTGTTCTATGGGGGTCCTAGACTGCAATCAGGATCTGAATGTGGTCAGAACCCCAGATTCCTGTTCCAGGGGCAGAGGACAGCAGTCTCTCTTCACCCCCCTCCCTAGGTTCAATGGGCTCATGCTCTGGGGGCTCCTGCTTACAGGCTCCACCTGGTTCTGTTTCCTGGATCTGGAACTCCATTGAGCTGGCTGGCCATGCTGTGTGCCCCGAGGGCTGGGCTTCATATGCTTGTTCTGGCAGAGGTCCCCTGGCTGTTCCCCCAATTTGTGCTTGGTGCTTCCCAGAGCATAGCTCAGGAAACTCCCCCGCTGCTGTGAGCATGGCTCCCAGAGCCCTGGGGCTGGCTCCTGGAGGCTGAAGTTCTTTCATTCTGGCGGCCATCCCTCTGGAAGTCCACCCTCCAACTCCGGGAAGCAGAGCCTTTCTGCTCTTTTCCAGGTTACCTTGAGTAGGAGAACTGCCTCACTGGGTCCCTCTGTGGGTTCTGTCTCTCGAAAATTTAGTTAGAGTCCTTAGCTTATGAATTTTATGAGAGAGCGCCTAAGACAGGATCCTTTCTTGTCACCATCTTGGCTCCCATATATAACTAATCTCAAAACAATAGTCCATCTCCCAGTTCAGTGTATTTGCCTAAACCATCCATAATCTATACCTGGAACATATTTTTTTTCTTCATTTCTCTCTTTTAGATTCATAATATTTCTTATTTCTTTTTCCTTTCAAGACTCAGAAGTTTATATGAGACACCTAAAATTGCTAATTGTCTTCTGATTGTCTGCTTCACAAGAGATTTTCCTATACTGACCCATTGGGTTCCAAGAAATGAGAGGGCTAAACTATTAGGATACAAAGATCTGAATTATTCTGATACTAATCATGTTTTCCCAAGTAAAACAGAACTCATTTGGGGATTATTGATCCCTTCTACTCCCTAAATGATTGAGTAAATTAGGAATCAAATGAAGATCATCCTTCATTTTTACCTAGAAGCCAACTTATTTTCTGATTCTTATTTAAAATGTATTGATATTTTTTATTAATATTTTCTCTTTTTATACCACTGCTACTGATCAATAAATTTTCACCCCTTCTAGAACCACTCCTTAAAACAAAGAAAAGCAATTAACAAAGCAATTTAATATCAAGGCTGCATTTGCAATAATCCATAGCCATGGTCTGTCAATCATTTACCCAGAAAAAAAAAGAAATGAATCATCATCAATTTCTATGGAACCAATGTTAGAACATAATATAGAATATGAATCTTGAAGTTTGTGATATTCTTTCATTATATTGTAGTCATTATGTATATTGCTATTCTGGTTCTATTTCTTTGCATTGCATCAAGTTATACTAATCTTCCCAGGTTTCTATTAATCCCTGGAATTCATATTTTATGGCACATTCACATTTCATTTACATTCCTAAAGTACAATCTGCCCAGCCACTGTCCAAGCAATTTATATTGCTTTGTTCTTAATCCCAATCTAGGTACCTATACAGAGCTTGGTGTTTTGTAGGACTAGTCTCTTTGGGTTGTTGTTTGCATTGTATATTGCATGTATTATATATCATATGCATTACGTTTTTTATTATATTATGTGCATTGTACTGTCCAATTTGGAACAACCTTTGGGACCTTTAAAAATGAAGAAATAATTAAATAACAGTTCTAATTGATTCAATTTGTGCCTCTTTTCTGTGAATAGAATTGTGAATTTCAGAATACTGTGCTGGAGAAAAAAATAAATGTATAGATTTACATCCCACCTCTTATTCTTGCTATGATATACACCTGAACAATGAAGCAAAAAGTAATGAAATCCTGTCTTAAGCAAATACTTAATTGCTATAGTTCTTTTCAGTGGAGAATGACCTTGGATGCTTCCTTCCCATACCCTTGCTTTTGGCTCTGGATGCATAATTCATATGGCAATCAATTAGCTCACTGTAGTGCCTGCAACAAGGGGGAGTATTTCATATAAATCAATGCTAGCCAAATTGCTAGAACTATTAATAAAGCAAGAAATTTGTAAGCACCAATTTGCAGGCAACTCAGATTCATCAAAAACAAATCATTTTATGTTGTTTTTTCTTCATTCTTAGATGAGATTGCCATCTAAGACAAAGAAAATATCAGGCATCATTAAATCTCTATTTCTTATTAAGGGCTTGATCAGGATGTTATTATTTGTTGGATTTATGAATGGGGACAAGTGTGTAAAGCAAGTGCCTGACTTTAATCATGTATAGAACTCAACAAATAGGAAATGTTTCTAGAAAATTAAAGCAAAGCTTTGGGCCTGTGATGCCATGCAAAAGATCCATTAATTAATAGAGTGGTTTTTCAATAGGTTTTCCTCCACATTGGTCCCTTAGATGACCCCTAGTCTAGTTCAAATGACAACTCATCACCCATCCCACGATGTGTTTTCTTTTAAAGATATTACTCTCTAAAGAATTCAAATTATATTAATTAGAGCACAAAGTGAGCATTTTTAAAAATGTAGTCACATTAAGGTTTATCTTCAATTAAAAAATTTTGTTGATATCCATTTTTATATCTGTAATTTTCCATGGACTTCCCGGTTCCAGTAGAATCCCTGTTTTGTAATCAAAAAGTAAAAAGGTTTCACTGAGGAGAGAGAGAGAGAGAGAGAGAGAGAGAGAACAGAAAAGAAAAAAATTGACCATGCCTATCAAGGTATATCATACCTGTGATCTACCACCTTTATACAGGGAGGTGGAAGACATGCTTTACTCTCAGTCCTCTGAAATTCATTGATTGATCTCTGTTGCTATCTTTCAGTGTTGTTAACAATACAGTGGTACAATTGTTATTATAATGAAACTAGGAGAACATTTACAAGGTCCCCAAATTAGATCCTATAAAGCAAATGACAATCCAAAGAGACTAGTCCTACAAAATATCAAGCTCTGAATAGCTTGACCAGGAGCAAAGCAGTAATCATTTCTTGAGAAGTGACTTAGCAAATTATGCTTTATGAATATAATTGAAATATTATTATACCAAAAACATTTACACTGTTTTCCTGGTTATTCCTATTTTACTCTGTATCAGTGCACACAAGTTCTCTATTAAGGACTATTTTATTTCATATATATGCCTATCTTATAGTGATAGTGAAAGAGATTTGTAACATACACATAGTTCAGGTATGCATAGATGTACTTAACTTTTTAGGGGGGAGGGGATGGAATTTAGAGAGAAGAAAGAGATTGGATCTGTATTTTCACTGATATATAACTTGAAGGCTTTAAGTGCTCCCTGGGAGAATGAGGAAATAAAGTGATTTGCCAAAAGTCATATCATTATTAGAGACAGAATTTGAGCACATATTCCTGACCCCAGGAACAACATACATATATGATATGCATATCACATATGTATATTGTTTAGTTATTTCAGTTATGTCTGATTCATTGTGATCTCATTTGGGGTTTTCTTGGCAAGGATCCTAGAGTAATTTATAATATCTGAATCCAGATTTGAATTCAGGCATGATGCTCTATGTACTATATCACCATGTATAAATAAATGTATGCATATGTATATTGTGTACATTTGTATATGTGTATACCTATATCTGTATATGTATATATTTTTGTACACATATACATACTCTTCTATAAAATGAGGGGGTTGGACAAGAGGATATTCAAGAAGCCTCCAAGCATTAGATTCATGATACCATAACAATATATTTGCATTTTAATGACCTTCCCAGCTTTTAAAAACAGAACTTTGAAGTGTAGAATTTGAGTGGAAGGAAACCTTAAAAAGAATCCAGTAAAGTCCCTTCAATTTATAAATGAGGGCATTGAGGCCCCAAAAGGTAAAAATAACTTATTCTAAGTTCTATAACCAGTTGGAGACAGACCTAATAGCTCTTGACTCAGAGCTTAGGAACAGAAAAAATAAAGACAATGAGATATAGGATGGACTTGTAAAAACAATCAAAGATTCTGCAAATAATATTTAAAAACAAAACACAACACAACAAAACTTTGTCCAATTGATCATTTGCTCACATGGAATATTTTTTAGACATAAGACAGATTAGCTATTTCCTAAAATAAAATAATAATTTTAGTAAAGAAGAAATGGATTTGAAAAAACAAAAAGTTTATTAGTAATGGTTTATAGATAATTTTGAAGTAATATAAATTGAATTCCATTTCTCTGGAACTTAAAACTCTCAACCAAAACACTTTCCTTAAAAAATCAGAGGTTCTAATATCATTGCTAGAATACTAAGCTTTCCATGCCTTATAGAACTCAAAGGCTACCCAGTATGTGGTATACTAGCAGAAAAAATATTGAATATGGAATCAAGGGAGCTAGGTTAAAATTCTAGCTCTGCTATTTATTACCTGTGTGACTTTGAAGAAATAATTTAATTTTAATCATTCTCAGATCTCTCATCTTTAAAAAAAGGATTGGATGAAATGAGCTCTAAGGCCTCTTGCAGCTCTAAATCTATGGTCCTATGATCACTCTACTTCTGAATATGAAAGAGAGAAAAAGGAAATTTATTGATGATATATAATTATTTGACCTATTTTCCATCTCTTATCCCTTCTTTATGAATCAAATATTAATTTTTATTAACTTGTAGTTTTATAAATCTGTAAAACTTAAAAAGTGCTATATTGATTTTGGGAGCCAAGAATTCCCAGAAACTCGTTCCCCCAAAAAACTCCAAAAGCCATCAGATTATGACTCTAGCTAAAATCTAAAGGGGCAGAACCCTTAGAAAGATTAAGTGATACAATTTCCCAGTCCAAGACAACTTAGAAGTTCCTCAGTAAAGATCTGTTTCACTGGGACCAGGGGTTAGAAAAAGTCTCTGTGAGCACAGCCACAGTACAGCGCAGCCAGACCAGGTGATTAGATCCCTGGGGGCACCTAGGTCCATGGCAGAAAGGGCAGTTTCCAGACCTCCTCACCCAGAGATCACCAGGAATAGATTGAAGGGGTGGTGACAGAACTCTACCATACCAGAGTGAGTGTGGAGCAAGCACTGTTCTCAAAGCAACCCTGCAGTGAGAACTTCAGAGGGAATCAGGGAAGCCAGCCTATTCCTCCAGAGTCCAGCCACCAGACAGTAAGGGGGTCTGGTGAGACTGCAGAGGGGTCTCTGCTCTCCCTGGGGCAGAAATCAGCTGTTTGCCCACACTCAGATCCAGGTTGCAGCTTGGTCTTCCATACTACCATAGCCAAGCTGGGACCATCCTCACAGCACCAGGGCATAGGGAAGGGCCTGTGGTCATCTACATATCAAAGCACAAGTAAGAAAGCAGTCAGAACCTCTCATAAGACCTTAGAGGAATTAAAGTCCTAGTAGGGTATCCCAAAACCACCCCCAAAGTACGAAAGTGCCATAAATCAGTCATGGCCTGAAGAAATGAGCAAACAAAAAAAAAAGAATAAAACAAATCTGACCATAGAAAATTACTTTGGTCCCATGGAAGATTTAGAAGATGATAAAATAGAAGCTTCAATATCCAAAACCTCCAAGAGAAATAGAAAGTGGGCTCAGGCTAAGGGTGAGTTCAAAAAAGACTTTGGAAAGCAATTAAGAGAAGTAGAGGAAAAATTGGGAGGAGAAATGAGAATAATACAGATAAGTCATGAACACCAAGCAGCAGCTTAGTGGAAGAAAGAGAAAAAAATAGTGAGAAAATAATATGTTAAAAACCAGTTTAGACCAAATGGAAAAAATGACACAAAAGGAGAAGAATTCCTTTAAAAAAAGCAGAATTGGCCAGCTTGAAAAGGAGATAAAAAAGCTCTCTGAAGAAAATAACTCCTTCAAATGAAGAATGGAACTAAAGGAAGCTGATGACTTTGCAAGAAATAAAACTATTGCAAAAAAAAATTAGAAAAAATATCTCACTGGAAAAACCACTGACCTCAGAAACAGATAATTTAAAAATTATTGGGCTACTTGAAGATCACCACCAGGAAAAGAGCCTAGACTTCATTTTTCAAGAAATAATACAGCAAAATTTCCCTGAGATTCTAGAAGAAAGGATAAAATAGAAATTGAGAGAATTCACCAATCACCTCCTGAGATGCCAAAAGAAAAATTTCCAGGAATATTATAGCCAAATTCCAAAATTCCCAAGTCAAAGAGAAAATGCTAAAAGCTCCCAGAAACAAACAATTCAACTACCATGACTCTATAGTCAGGATTACACAGAATTTGGCAGAATCTACATTAAGGGCTCATAGGGCTTGGAATATGATATTCTGGAAGGCAAAAGATCTTGGTTTTACAACCAAGAATCAACTATTCAGCAAAATTGAACATCCTCTTTCAGGGAAAAGATGGATTTTCAATGAAACGGGATTTTCAAACTTTCCTATTGAAACAACCAGAGCTGAACAGAAAGTTTGAACTCAAAGTACAGGATTCAGGGGAACTATAGAGGGGATGAATGAAAATGACTAATTATGAGGAACTTAATGATATTGAACTGTCTGCATCCCTGCATGGGAAGAAGATACTGTTAACTCATATGAACTTTCTCATTTATAAGAGCAGTTAGAAGGAGTATATATAGACAGGGCACAGGAAGGAGTTCAATATAATGGCATAAAATAGTAAAAAGATAGAGTCAATGGGTGATAAAGGAAAGTACTGGGAGGAAGAGAAAGGAGAGGAAGAAGGGGCTAAGTAAGATATTTCACATAAGAGTCAAGAAAAAGCTTTTTCAACGAAGTGGAATAGGGGAAGGTGAGGGGGAATGAGTGAGCCTTCATTCTCATCAGAAATGTCTCAGAGAGGAAATACCATACACACTTAATAGGGTATAGAAATCTATTTTACCCTAGAGAAAAATGAGAAGAAAGGGATGGGATAAGGGGGAATGGGGGGAAGAAGGGGGGGAATAGGTGATAAAAGAGAGGGAAGATTGTGGGAGAGGGTACTCAGATACAACACACTTTTGAACAGGGACAGGATGAAAAGAGAGAGAGAAGAGAATAAATTAGAGTGAGGAGGAATAGAATGGAGGGAAATACAGCTAGTAATAACAACTGTGGGAAATATATTGATGCAACTTCTTTGGTGGACTTATGATAAAGAAGGCAACTCATCCCAGAGACAGAGCCATTGGAATCTGAACACAGACTAAAATACATTTTTTTCTCTCTCACTATTCTTGAGGTTTCTCATCTTCTTGGGGGGTGGGGGGGAGGGGGTTTATGTTTACTATCATAACAAGATTATGAAATAATATAAACTAAATAAACCCAAAAAAAGTGCTATATTCATCCAACAATTTCACAACGACTTCATAAGATAGTACAGTGAAAGGAGCAGTTAGGCAGTAGATGGGGCACTGGCCCTGGAGTCAGGAGGAGCTGAGTTTAAATCTGGTTTCAAATATAGCCTTATAGCTATGTGATCTTAAGCATGTCCCTTAATCCCATTGCCCCACAAAAAAAAAAAAGATAGTACAATAAAATAGAACACTGGGTTATTTAGGGTCAAAAATTCTGTGTTTGGATCCTAGCTCTCCTGCTTACCAATTGTGTGACCTTAGACAAATGACTTAATCTTCAACTTTAGAATGAAAACACTGAAACAGAAACTTCATCAAGTCTTTTTGAGGGTTATGATGCTTTTGAGGCAATTAGGTGGTGCAATGGATAGAGTGCTGGGCCTGGAGTCAAGAAGACTCCTCTACTTGAGTTCAAATCTGACCCCAGACACTTGCTAACTGTATAACCCTGGGCGAATCTGCCTCAATTTTCTCATCTGTCAAATGAGCTGGAGAAGGAAATGGTAAATACTCCAACATCTTTGAGAAGAAAACCCCAAATGGGATCATGAAGAGTTAGACATAACTGAAAAATAACTGAACAACAACAGAAAAATGATCAGATTATTTCTATTTTATATATATGGAAAATGAAATTACTTATCTACATAATATAAAATCAGAAAGCCTTTGTATTTTTGACTAAATACTTTATCTGCCATCCAAAACTATAGTAACCCCTTTTGCCTGAAATGTTAAGAAAGTTTAGTTAGTATAAATCAAATATACAAAGACTCAGTAATAAAGTAATGGAGTATAGTGGTTTAGATTAAGGATTGATTTTTATGATCCCCCAAAAAAACAGAATTAATGAATTTATGTCATCATGGAAGGAAGTATCTAATAGTCTGGGTGAGGTGTTTTTAATAATTATTTGGATTATTTTTATTAATTATTTGAATATAACAATAGTTGACTTGAATAGCCAATTTGCAGATGAAAAAATGGTGGGAATAATAGCTACTTTATTGCATAACAAATGAGTTTGATAGCCTGGAATGATGAATCAAAACTAAAATGTTATAAAATAAGGAATTAGCTGGAGCAAGGGAAAAAAGAGATTAAATACTTATAGATTATTCAAAAATTTCAAATAATATTTTCCTAAAGAAGAATGAAAAGGCCCTTGATATGAAAAATATCAAATACAGCCCCCTTAGGGAAGGGATTTATGTAAACAGTTTAGCTCAGGTCCTTCATAATATCAGTTTAAATCTAAATTATTCCTGGGCTTGTGTCCCAGAACCCTGGTTTCTCAGGATTTCCCTGCTGGTCTAGAAGCAACAGCCAGCTTAAAATCCTAGCTCCAAGGTTGCCATGGCTCAAGTTCCGAGTGGAGTCTAGGGACTCCATTACCTGCAAATAGAAGTGAAAAGGACAACTAAAGCAAGTGAAATCCCCAATTCATTTCTTGGAACCACATTATTTCTCTAAAGGGAGGATTAAAGTAGCCTTTCCCCAATTCAGGTTATTGTATAGTGTCTGAGGACATGCTGAAGACAAATAAAAAGTTCACTCTTGCATGCCACCAGAAAAATAAAGATCACAACTGTCCTTGTTTGGTATTTTAAAGATACATCCTGTTGTGATTATACAATCAAGAAAAGCAGCTGCTCCTACCCATGTGGTTGGTTGGTATCCTTTGTGCTCAGAGGATCAAAGTGACATTACTATGTCCTGGTAAAGGTATATTGTGCACAGCTGTAGTCAATCAGACCAATATAAGTTTGGAAGGCTCGATCACAGATCAAGCACACGTAGACCATAAGAAGATTTAGAGTGGAGACTTCTAAATTTATGCATCTCATCCTGCTTGTGAGCCACTCCAATTCTGTTTTGCTCATAGACCACAACTTCTATAACAGCTTGCCATGTTTCAGTCCTGTGCCAGTGTCTCCCATGTTGCACAGTTCATTCCAAAGTTCTTCAGAGAGACCTGAGAGTATTCTTGTATTTCTTCTGCTGACTCCTTGGGAGTATTTGTCTTGTGTGAGCTATGTGTAAAATAAACTTTTAGACAAAAATACTTTTGGCATTCAAACAACATGGCTGGACCATTAGAGTTGAACTCTGCAGGAGAGTTTGAATGCTTGCCAATTCAGCTCAGTAAAGGACCTCAGTCTCCAGTATTTTATGCAGTCAAGTGATCTTCAGAATCTTGCTAAGAAAATCATATAAAAGCAGTTCAGCTTTCTGGCATTGCACTAATATACTGTCTAGATTTCACAGCTACACAATGAGGTCAGTACAATGGCTCTGTAGACATTCAGTTGGGTAGGAAAGTTTAATACCCCTACATTTTCCTTTGGATCCTCCCAGCAGCTGAACAAGTTCTGACAATGCATACATTAACCTCATTATCTATGTGGATATCTCTGGAAACTATACTGCCAGGGTAAATGAACTTATCCACAGCATTCAAAAACTCTTCCATTTGCTGTTATAGATGGTTCCATGCATGAATGGTGCAGTACTGGCTAAAGGAGAACCTTTGTTTTCTTGGTTTCATTATCAGATCAAATATAACACAAAAAAGAAAGAATTGGTCCATACTCTGTTACATCTCAGTCTCAGAGGACACCCTGAGTGCACCATCATCTATGTACAAAATGTTGTGCACCTATGTTCCCTATACTTCACTAGTAGTCTTTGCAAGTTAAATAATTTACCATCACTGTGAAAGTTGATCTTGATGCCATTTTTGTCCTCATTAAAGAGATTCATGCTAAAAAAAAAAAGAACAACATAGTAAGCAGAGTCCTGTTTCACTAAATGGGTGACTGGGAAAGACAAAAAACATCATCCATTATTCAAAACACGTGCCATGATAAAATTGGTATACTATACTGATGAACTTATCCAAGCAACCAAAATTGCCATTATCTTCTATAAGCCCTCAGTATTGATATTTTTTTTAGATTGTTGCAAGGCAAATGGGGTTAAGTGGCTTGCCCAAGGTCACACAGCTAGGTAATTATTAAGTATCTGAGGTCAGATTTGAACTCAGGTACTCCTGACTCCAGGGCCAGTGCTCTATCCACTGTACCACCTGGCCGCCCGAGTATTGATATTTTAAAAGGCAAAGCATTCATTTAATTCAAAGAATTATATAATGTAGCTTCTTTTGAGACTCATTATAAATATATAAATATTTAATAATTAGTAATAAATAAATATTATATAAATATTTAAGCAAAATAAGTTATTGCCATTATTTCTTTTACAAAACTAATCTTATTTATACATGATAAAATATTACTATGTCTTACCTTGGAATCCATTTTGTAATCTTCTTTTGAAAGGCAGATGTGTTCTGAGTACAAAGTTAATTACAATGCGATTTATGTTTCAATCTCCTAATAATGATAACCTCTTTATTGACTAGGTAGTGTGAGACTTGTAATGAATTTTTATCAGAAAAGCCTACAAGATCCAATAAGAAAAGTCCACTTTCCTATAGGACACATAAGATACATGTACCACTACAAGGAGTGGAAAAACAGATGGATATAAACACAGACTGGAGATATCTAGTTGCCAAATGGAAGGGAGCCTAGGTTTTTCATCTGAGAACTTGAATACAGTGTCAGTATCCAGAACTGGCAGCATGAAAGTTTTACTTTGGTTTGAATGTATACCCTTCTCAGTATCTCTAAGATTTACCACATTTTCAGAGCTCTAGATGTCACTGTTCTTTCATAGTACCTTTAGTGGAATACTATTTATTAGGTGGCATTGTTTGTCCCCCTCTAAGAGACCAACTTTTCTCCCACAGAGATGAGGAATTCAGATGGAGAAATAGTCATATGTTTGACATATCTCATCTAATTTGACACAACTGCAGTATTTTTGAAGTAGGTGAGCTCCACTCAATCAAAAGTTATACTGTATCATCAAATTCTTTGCTTTTTTTCTGTGGTTTATAAAGCCAAGCACCACATCACAGAAAATATTATATATTCTAGTGTGGTTATTTTATAAATAAATTTCTATTTCTTTACTTTTATATAGCACATAAAATTTTCATATAGCTGAAATGAACTGTGTAAAGCGAAAAGTCAATGCCAGCAGGCATCTAAATATTGCAGCATCTGTTATATTTTACACGCTGTAATCACAAATCTTATAAAGCCTCATTGCATTTGAGACTGGATCCTTTGCAAACTATTGAAGATTGATGGCATGGATAATTGCCATTACACTTATATTTCTAATATTGAATTACAGTAAACTTTATCTTTTTTTCTTGAAAAGTGTCTATTTTCTTTTCCCTTAAATTCATTGGTTGCAATCTCCTACTGAGATTCTAGTTCTTAAAAATCTAAGTTTACATTTATTTATAACGGGGCAAAAATTATTATTATATTTGTGTGCATTAGTATATATCCTGACATATTAATTATGTCTGGTCTATCTGAAGAGGAAAATCCAAACTTGGACTACAAAATATATTTCATCTAATTGAACAAAATCTTTTCATTGTTATTGAAAGCATCAGAATTAAGAGATACAATGGAGAGGCGATCTTAATTTGTTTGATAATCCCATGTCTTTTGGTGATGGTCAGCTGTCATACTCAAATGAAATTATGATCACATTAAAGTGAATGCCTACTTTGATAGTGCAGATTGCAACCCATTCAAGCCTCCTCATCCTGTGTTACTTTCAACCATGTGTGTTTAAAAATCCTTCACAGAGAATCACCCAATCACCAATCACCCCAGGTAGGGACCTGAGTCCTCCCATTCTCTTCTTGCTGTGAAAATACCATTGGAAAAGATGGGTTTACGGTTGATTACTATTCACTTTGTCATCTGATCAGCTCACTTTTTTCTCAGATTTTTGATGGCATCTTTTTGACTCATCTCTTCTGCATTTCTTGTAAAAGAATATATTACACACCACTTATTTACATATATCATGTACCTTTACATTTAATTCTTCAGCTTTAAATCAAAATCAGATAGATTTTGTTTTTATTTTAAAGAATCATTAAAAGAACTGAATGATTTTGCTAAAGCAATTCAACCTATGCTACTCTCCCACTTCAATTCAAAGCCAAATACTTTTTCCAAGGTCAAGGTGGACTCAAGATATATGCAGGTAAATGGGAAGCACTTAATGAGGACTTTTTTATTCATTCATATCGATAGATCAGCTCTATGGGTTGTCCATCCAATTGTATATCATGCAGAAACTGATATGGTTCCTTCCCTGTGATAATTCATTGAGACCTCATTATGTAGAAGAGGGTATTGACTCAGAGCTCAGAATGAAAGAGAAATAAGGTCTGCTAGATCCTACAGAGATGAAAAATCTTTATGTATGAACCTGGTAAAGAATTGTGTGTTCAGTGCCCATGAAACAAACTACATAAGTTCAGGAAGGATTATTACTGCAGGCTGACTTTCAGGTGAGCCAAATATGAAACTCTCTGCTTAATTTTTAAAGGAATTTTGATGTGTACCAGGAGATAAAGAATCCACAAGGATGAAATTTCAGATGTATTGCTAAATTAAAGAAGTAAATTTTTGTATGTAAATCAGCACCCAAAATCAGACAAATATAAAAGAATGATGTTTTAAAATTAGGAATTTTTTTATTCTTTGATCTTTTTTTTCCAGTTCTAGATTTTTAAGTAGAACTATTATAGAGAACTAAATAACATAGACATCTGAAGCAAATGGGAAAAAAAATTACTAGAAAATTACTCCTGAACATGAACTCCCACATTATCATTTTAAAGTATGAATTTTATTTTAAGTGGAAATTGCATTTATTAATGCCTTTTGTTTTGTATCACTTTCATTCCAAATATAGTCCTTCATGCTCCTTTTCAATAAAACTTCTCCTGTCACAAAAAAATTAAAGATCATAATACTAATAATTAGGAGCATTCATATAGCACTTTGTTTTTTAATATTATTTCATTTGATCCTAACAACAACTCTGTAAGGGAGGTGGCAATGTTATTCTATTAGGTTGTTCTTTGTCCTTTATTCTCAAAGAAGACCATGACATCAGGGAGTTGATACCATGAAAATCATATGAATTGGATTTGACTTAGGGGTGCTATGCTAAGTCACCAGTCTCACTTTCTCCTTGGAGCCATCTGGGTTTGTGGTCAGGGAGATGTCCCTGGATACAAGTCAATCAGGGTTGAGTGACTTGCCCAAGGTCACATAATAAGGGGCAAGTGTCTGGAGCTGGATTCAAACTCTTTTCCTCCTAACTCCAAGGCCAGTGCCCCATCCACTGTACCACCTAACTGGGACTCACATATATATATATATATATGTATATATATATACACATATATATATATGTACATATATATATAATAGAATAATACATACCCATAGTCCTTTCAGACTACCTCTGCAATAAAGGGAGTTTCATTTTCTCAACATTTCTTCAGGATCATCTAATCACTAGAATTACAATGTTCAGTTGTTTAATTTTCTTTCTATTTATTTTATTTTCTATTTAATTTTCACTTGTTTCTTTCCACTGACATTATTCTAGTCACATATATATCATATATATATATATATATATATATATGTATATATATAGTTTCCTTTATTCTACACACTTTCCACTATGCATCAGTTCATATTTCTTCCCATTTTTCTCAGTCATTTCTATACATACTAACAACTAATTACATTCATAATATGATGTAGTTAACTATTCCCTAATTGATATATACCTGCTTTGTTACTACTACAAAACTTATTACATACTACAGATATTTTATGTCTCTTTTTTTCTATCTAATTTCCAAGTGGTTTATGACTAGAAGGAGGTTTTCTGAATCAAGGAGTATAGACATTTTTTATCATAATTCCAAATTGCTTTTCAGAAATGGTGGATCAATTTTAGTATTTATTTCTAATATTATTAGGAATTTAAAGCAATCTCTCATGTAGCTGTCAATAGTTTACAATTTTCTTAAAAATTGGCCATATTATTTTAATTTGTAATGACATGAATATGAGTACAAAACAAACCATCATTATAATTTTTTCATGATTTAATTGCCACAAAAATTGTTCTATGTAAGTCCTTCATATAGAATATAAGCATTTTTCTTGACATCTTGTATTAATATATTAAGATGTTGATTGGCGTTCTTTTAAATAGGGAGTGTTTCTAGCATTTTGTTCCATTTATAAACTTGTCAATTTATTTGAAATTGTACTTCTCTAATTGATTACACAAAGACTGTGCTTTCCAACCAAGAGAAATATTAAAACATTGAACATCTGCAGTGACATGGCTTAATGAGCAAAGACAATTGAAGGCATTTGCTGTCCTAATTCCCAGCAAGTTGACAGATAATGCCCCAAAACTCTCTTTCTGATCCAACATTAACTAATAAGCTAATCAGAGCAGAACAAGTCTTCGCTGAATGACTCTATAAGAGAACTGTAAATATGTTTAAGTAGCATATGTGTATTTTTCCCTTGCTAAACATGTAAACAATCCTGAAAATTGTTTTCAGTAGAAATATTGAAATGAAGGGGAAGATGATAATTGAGAAGGGGAAGGAAAAAGAAAATGAATTATAATTTGATAGTTGTGAGCCACTTCAGATATTTTCATCTCACCCTCTGAATTCCAAAGAATTTTTCGTAGCATTGCATAATGTCACCTACCCTAGACTGTTATCAGCTTCAGTGAGTTCATTAGGGATATTTGCCCCAATGCCTCAGAATTCTGTAAAACTTTCTTCAGAGGAAAATCACTTCTTCATTTCAAAACTTTGTAATATACGGCAACTTATAACCCGACTCTCAGTAAAGAGGGGGAGAAACAGAGAGAGAATATTGCATAGAACATCGGATAATAAGGTCATTTCATAGGTTTATTTTATTCAATTATTTCTTTTTATTTTAAGAGAGATTTCAATAACAGGGGAAGAAAAGAGATTTTTGCAAATAACTATTATAAAAAAAGGAAAGTAATCAATAAGGCTTTTTAAGCAATTTATAGTCTACAAATTTCTAAAGCAAAACTAGAAAACTAAAGGAATCTTTTGAAAGTCTTTCCAGAAATCATTAATTTTCAAACTTTGATGAACTCATAAATCAGAATGCTGTTAAGATTAATGACAAACAGAAAATAGATCAAATTATACTTTATTTAATGGATATATGGGTATGTTTTCCAAAATGATTTCTTTACAAGTTTGTATTCTGTTTATTGAAATACTTAACCTCTTTTATTAAAGATATTTTTCATAGGAATTTTATAGGAATTTTTAACAGTATTCATGAAAAAAAGAATAATTATGACTGTCCTCAGAGTCAGGAAGATCTAGATTTAAGTGACATCTCTGACACAAGTAGGTTGAGTGACTCTGGACAAGTCACTTAATATCTTACTTCTCTTTACAATTTTTTAAGACAGAGGCTCTTAATTTTTTTTTTGTCTTGGACACTTGTGGCAGAGGAACCCTTCTTATAGTAATGTTTTTAAATAAATAAAATAAAATTCATAGAATTAGAAAGGAAATCAATTACATTGAAATATAGTAGCAAAAATATTCTTTAAAACAAGTTCACAGACTCCAAACAGAGAACCCCTGCTATGAGTTACAGAGAAATTACTGACCCTCATTGGCAGATGGCATTCTTTGCAGGAATGCAATCAGAGGCCCAGGCCACATTCCTTTTCTTATCTCCAAAATATGGCTATTGGAAAAAAGGTTGAAAACCAAAATATCAATAAAAAAAAAAATCACTCACAAAGATGGACCAGAAATATCTGTGTGAAATCATAATAGCAATATTCTAAAGAAAGTGGGACTGTGTCCATGTTCTACAAATCAACAGAAAATAAGTGTTGTCAGAACAATAAATTCCTTTATCAAAAAAATCTAACAAGATAAAAGTTATTTTTTTAGTCCTAAATTAACTTAAAAGCAAACAAGATAGAGAACTGTTTCTCTTGCTCCTCACTGTTAGACTGGTTAATTTCATGGTTTTATTATGTTGTTTATAAGTCAAAACTCAGCATGATAAAGAGAATGGGGAACATTATTTTATGCTAGTAACTTGCTAAGTATCAGTTATCTAACTTTCTCTCTGGCTATTCTGTTCTTTTTTTAATTTGATAACTCCTCTAAATTATTTTCCCTCTTTTGAAAAAAGATTATTAAATTATATATATCCCATAAAAAAAACAAGAAATTAACCCAAAATAAGAGGCATTAAAAAGATACCAAATCTCTCACAATACAGATAACATGTAATAACACATAAAAGTATATAAGCTTGCCCACACAAATACACCATTTATCTTTATTAAAATAGAACTTTATATTTCTTTTTTATTATATTAGTATTAGTATTACATAGCCGCAGAGCATTTATTTTCCAGCATTGTTACAACTCAAATATTCAAAGAGAGTAGATTCTTTTCAAACCAGAAAATGTCAGTTTTCATGGCAAAAATTATCCTAAAGCATATCCAAATTAATTTATTTTATCATTTGTGACAACCAAGTTGGGCCAAGGCCCACTGTCTATCTATATGACGAAATCTGGATAATGGCCAATTTTCAGAGTATCTACCATGAAAGTCTAACATTGTTTCTATGCCTTGCATTTTTCAGGAGGATGTAAAAGTTTGAAAAACAACTTCCGCCATTCTTGGAGATTAGGTAAACACAACAAGATCATATCGTCCAGCCAAAGGATTTTTTTTACAGTTTCACTCCCCCTTAGAAAAATAAAATTTTAGTGTAATGATAAACATCATCACAAATCAGAAACTTGTGTCTTGTATATTAAAATAATTCAATTTTCTGAACTATAGATAATAGGGAACATTCTAGCAAATTCAGAAAGGGTAGGTATCTGTAGGTTTTTATGGAAATAAAAGAATTCTTATCACTTTTTTTCCTCACTTTACCTTTTCTTCTCTTTTCTTCAGCTGCTACCATTCTTCTCTTGCCAACTAGAATGTTGGATTATTTCCACCAACCACTTCTTTTGTTCATGTAAGATTGAATGAAGCTTGAGGAAATTTCACAGTGGTATTAAGTATATGACAAATTCATGTTATCGAATTTCAACTGGACCCAAACTACAAGCCAGTTCATTCATTCATCCCTAATTAATCCCTTATTCATCTCAAACTTACTCTCACACGAAAATATTCCACAACTTCTCCCTATTCAAACACATATAAATCTATCTCTGTCATCTTGCCCCAGATAAGGCCTTGGCCTCTTACTTTACTGGAAAAAAAATAAGAAAAATCAATGTAAACTCTTTCTACCATCATATTCATTTTAAAACTCCTTGACATCATGTATCATTTTCTCATTTTCCTCACCTTGAAAAACTCTTCTACAATCAATACCTCCCCCCCTTCCTTTCCTCACATTAGTCTGGTCTCATCAATTAAATGATATTGCATTTTCCCAGGTTACCAATAACTTCTTAATTGCCAAATCTGATGATTTTTTGTACAATCTTAATCCTTCTTATATGCTACATCATTGTTAGTCATCATGCATTTCCTCTCTTCCCAAGTCAGATATTACTTATCTGACTTTTCAGTCATCTTTAAACATTCATCATTGACATCATGGATCATAACTGTGAATTGTCTGCCTAAGTTCTACCTCATTTTCTCTTCTTTTCTCCTTCCATATTCCTTTCTTCATTACTTCATCTTCCATTGGTCTAACTATCATTTCTCTAGAGAGAATGCTCTTGTCCTATATGCCCAGTCCTTATTTAATTCTGGTCCCACATCACCACAGAACATTTCAAAGGATATTAAAAAGACATCTTAAGAGATCTAAAAGTGAAATCATTATCTTCCCTTCTAGACCTTCAACTCTTCCAAACTTCCTCTATTTCTGTGAAAGACAATACCATTCTTCCAGGGTCTCAGGGTCCCAATCTCAGCATTATTTTCCATGCTTCAACCCATATATCTACTTCTATCCTCTTAGTTTCACAGTCTTAGTTTCCACCTTAATCCAGGCTCTCATCCTCTCTCACCATCTCTCATCTTGTTATTGTAATAGCCTCCAAATCAGTATTGCTGCCTCCAGTCTCTCTACACTCCTTCAGGTCACCCTACACATTGCAGCCAAGGTCATATTCCTTAAATGAAGATAAAACTATGCTATTCCTCATCTCAAACAACTCCTTGTAGCCTTTAAATCTCCTATTACCTCTTAGGGGAAAAAAAATCTCTTCTGTTTACTTTTAAAGCTCTATACAGATAGTCCTGAATCATCTTTGTAGCCTCCTTAAGCATTATTCTCCCCCACTTCATCATAGAGAGATATATACACAAACTGGCTTTTTCCTCTCTTTTGCACAAAAAAGCAATCCATCACTCATCTCTGTGCCTTTGCACTGGCTTTCCTGCTAGGATTGTATTACCCTATTTACCTCTACCTCTTAGAGGATTTCTCTTCTTTTAAGATGCATCTCAAGCACCAGCCTTTGCATGAAACCTCTCAGTTCTTCTAACTTCTAGTGTCTTCTCTCTCATACTATATATTTAACTAAAATGTATTTAGATTTATTAACTTTACATTCATATTATTTACATTTTTATATCTACTCATCTCTACTATTAGAATGTAATTTCATTGCAAGTAAGAATTGTTTCATTCTTTTTACTTATATTTTAAGCAAATAGTACAGTACCTATTATTAGCATATATTATACAAAATAAATGTATTTGATTGATTTCTCCCCAACCCTTACCCAAAATCCTGATTACAGAATCTATGGGTGCCTCTGGAAAAGAATAAAAAAGGAAAGAATGAAAGGAAAATGAAAGTTTTTGACAAATTCAGAACATGTGAGAAAAGACTGTTGGGAAAGGGTTATGAGAGTACAACTCACAGCCCACAGACTGCTTTTTTTGGCTGCTTCAAAAGGAATCTGAAAGTGTAGTGAGATTTTCTAACAAGACCTGAGGGAATCACAGTATCAGCTCAAACTGTGAAATGACTAACGCAGAAAACCACAGAGAAACACAACCCTTGACCTGATAGCTACCACAGAAATCACTTAGCCGAATACTCTCTGAGTTTCAGAGCGGAAGTCACTTCCCCAAAGCCACAACCAGTCAGTGGCAAGCTAACATTCAAACCCAGATCCCCAGCTATAGACTAGTATTCCAATCATTATAACAAGTTAGGATATTGATTGTTTCTGTCAAAATGTCTTCCTGAATAGAGGATGGACAGAGCAGCTCCTAGCAAAAAATGAAAAATCATACCAGACTGAATAAAGATAAAAAAAAATCCAATAAGAAAGTGCAGGGAGTGACTTCATCTACTTGAGAACTGCAAAAAAGTAAACTAGAGATGTGTGGACTATAGGAAGAGAATGCCACAGAAGCCAGAGACCTTATTTTATTGTAGCCACAAGTTCGAATTCAGTATTCCACTGTGATGTGAATCACATCCTTGACCTAGGAATGCAGGTGTAAAAAGAAAATGGAGATTTATTAAAAGAAGTTACAACACAAAAGAAAGTGATAGAGAAGTTACAAAGAGATTTAAGGAAAAACCACATGGATTGCTAATGAATTGCTAATTAATCTTGCCAGGTTCAGCAGAAAGAGAGAGAGAGAGAGAGAGAGAGAGAGAGAGAGAGAGGGACAGGCAGCCAAGAGTCTCAGTTTAACCAGGTCACATGGTTGCTCCACGTGGATTAAGGAAGAACCAGAGAAAGCCCCATCCTTCTGGATGGGAGTCTGGAAGAAGCAAGAGAGTTTAAAGGGGAGGTACTTCCTGATACATACTCTTCTCTGGTAGGTTGGACTAAGGAGGCACTGGGGGGCGGGGGGGGGGGGGGGTCTTATACCTTGGGCCAGTTATCTTCCGATGGCAAGCTATGTTCTGGTCATTCCTGTCTCAAGGTGTTCGACCTCCAAATTCAACATGTTATTTCCTGTCATCCAGGCCAAGGTTAAGTAAAAGGGAAAATTGGGGAAGATGGGCAGGATACAATCAACAGGGAGTCAGTTTACATCTCAAGAGCTGGGTACCTCCACCCATTTAAGAAAATTTAAGAGCATTAAAGCTACATTCATAATTCTATCATTATAGGCAAACACGATATAAACACCATCTATAAACACAGCCCTAAGGCTTTCTTTGTCAAGGCAGCAAATATGTAGTAATTTCTTGTGTGGGTAGAAATACAGAGTGGACCTTGGAAGCCTCCAGAAGAAGTAGAAGAATGTGGTCATGGCAAAGTTTGGGCCAGGATATCTGAGATCCAGGGATTCCTAGGTCTCTAGTCTAGATCTCAGCTCTGAAATTACAGTCCAGGGAATGTTTACCATAGGAAGTACACAACCAATTCTAAACCAAATAGAGATATAATCATCCCTTAAAATCACAAGAGAGGGTGAAGCCTATAAAGGAGCCCAACAATTGGGAATAACTAAACAAATTAGGGAGTGATGAGATTCCTTTGGTTTGGAGATAAACTTTGTAAATCTTTTGTTTTCATCTTTAAGGGAATCTTTCTTCTTCCTTTATCACCTAATTTAGGCCACACCTGAGGGCCTGACCTTCAACCAGATTTAAATTGCATTGTATTCTGGTGGGGCAGCCAGGGAGGGCAAGTGCTAGAAACACCCATGACTACCCAAAAGAGACCCCTAACAAAATGTCAAAATCTCCAATGTGGGACTCGGTCACTCCCAGGTCACCACCCCTCCCATGAACTGTGGAGAATGGATGCCACTTAAATACATTTCAGAGATCTCTCAAGGTATGAAGAGAAAGTTTTATTCCTTTCTCAAGGAACTGGCCCCAATCGATTACAGAGATTGTGGCAAAGGGAAAAAGACCCAAGGGTCACTTTTATCCTAACACAATCCCCCACCCCTACTGACCCATCCTCTTTAGTTAAGAACTGTGGTCTTTACAATCTAAACCTCTAAACTAATTTAAATAATCCAATCAGAGACAAATGTCTCCTTCCTGAAGACTCAGTAAATAAGGAACAAAGTCTGTTTGCTCTTTACATTGCTGTCCTAATAACATTCACTGATATCTCAAAAGTTGTTTGTTCAGAGAAGAGGGGCAGAAGAGACACAGTTCTAATCTATAATATTCTACTGAAGAAATCTCAGACTTTATCCCACTCAACTGAGGGAGAATTGACCTTCCAGAGGCCTGCTGAATCCCCTGGTCAGCTGTCCTGACCAGTTCAATCAGCAACCCAAGTGGTCTTCTCTTGAAACTCTTAACTTTTCTATCACTTTCTTAATGTTTTGTAACTTCTTTTAATAATTCTCTATCTTCTTTCCAAAAACCTGCATTCACAAGTCTGAGTCGAAATTCATCGTGGGGCAGTTATGGAACTCAAGAAACAAGTCAGCAGCTACAGTTATATATGAATGAAACATTATACATAGTGTTTGTAACAAAGTATAATTTTACCATGAGAAAAGACAAAAGAGATTATTACTTCAGAGAATCCTGAGAAGCAGGAACTAATTCTGGGAGAAGTGAACAGAATCTTAAGAACAATTTAAATATTCTAAAGAAAAACAGCTTTGAAAATCTTGAAGAGTCTAATCAAAGCAAAGGCCAACCCATCTCTGGAATACCCATGATGAAGTATTTTGCTGTAGGGAAATATAATGCTGTATTATTCAGAAAAATCTTATTATATTTTGTTTGAATCTTGCTTGATGTGGCTAGAAAATTGGCTGACCTCAGAAACACTCCCAGGGAAGCTGGATAACTTTAGGGATTATCTGAATCTCATCTAGGTCCAAAGTTGACCCAGAAATTTTGTTTTGGGTTACTCAAATGGGAATGTTCATGTTTGCAATTCAATTGACTTTAATTTGAATGTTTATGCCTACTGATATAGATCTGAATTGGTCTTGCAGAAGAATTGCCCTCTCTTCCAAAAAGTTTACCTATTATGTGTTTTCCTGTGCTAAGGCTCTTCTCAGAAATCTTGAGGAATTCTCTAGAGTGAGGAAGGAACCTTTCACCAAATTTCTTTCTCTACCTAATAAATTTCTTGCTAAAACTATTTCAGATTTTGGAATTCATTATGCTGACTAATATTACCCACCTCCTAACAAAGTGGCAATGAACCCAAAATACTGGAGGCATCTATTTTGATTTGTTTGCTATTGTTTATGAAATGAGAACTGGTCACACCAAGAGGACTGATCTAGTGAAAATTCCTTCCAAGAAACCCCTGAGGAAAATGCCTTGGTAAAAAGGTTAAGTATTTGTAGATTTTGGTTGTTGTTCAGTCAGTTTTAAGTCCTGTTTGGTTCTCCATGACCCCATTTGGGGTTTACTTGGCCAAGATACCAGAGCAATTTACCTTTTCCTTCTTCAACTCATTTTCCAAATGACGAAATTCAAGCAAGCAGGGTTATGAGATTTTTCCAAAGTCACATGGCTACTAAGCTTCAGAGGTCAAATTTGAACTTAGAAAGATGAGTCTTCCTAACTCCAAACCTAGCCCTCTATCCACTGTGGCACCTAGCTCTTTTATTGGCTGCAAAGGCACCTGTCAGCCTTGCAACTTGTTCGGCCTGCTCTTGGTTTCTTTACTGATGGGAAGCACTGCTTTCAGATTTTATGGGAGAAAAATCTCCTCTCTGGGTTCATGTGGTAGATAACTGCTGGTAAATTTACCTTTATCACAAACATAGAAATTATGGAGGTAAAAACCTAGGTTTTATTATCATACTAAAGAAAATGGATCTAAGAAAATGTGCAGAATTTAGGCATTATTGACAAAAAATCAGAACAGTCAGGGATTCTTATAGGAAAAATCATGTAAGAGAGACAGAGAAATGGTTTATTTACATATTGAAATAGTGTACGTTCTTCTTTGACCAAAAAAATTTTTAAAAAGCTTGATTGCTAATCCCATGCTTTCTTAGTGACATAAAAGTTGAACCAGTTTAGATAGTCTTAATCTCCTATATCCCTAAGGAAACAAACTTTATTAATAGGTAAATCAAGTAAGGTTACAGATTAAACTTTATTTAGGGGAATTCACAATAGGTTGATTAAGGAGGAGGAGTGGCAAGGAGTCAGGGACAGTTGAGATTCTTCCTCTGGCTTCTTAACCAAGAAATATTTAAAGCTTTTGCACACATTCTTACATCCCACTGGGGAAGGGTTTTGATCTGGTGAGATTAATCTTGAAACGGATTTTCAGTTAAACAAAATTTGCAAGAGGAATGACCCTGTATCCTGAATGACAAAAGGAGAATAAAAAAAATCACTGTAACCAAGAAAAATGCATTGGACCTAGGACATGTAACCTTGGATATGGTGGTCTGGGCTTCTCAGGGTTTGATTTTTCCATTTTAGGTAAAATAGATCAGCATCTCATTATCCTTGCTTCCAAGTTTTGCAGCCAGTTCAGCTTCAATAGTCCAACAATTAAGATATTTAAAATTAACTTTTGGGACCCAGTGGTAACTAACAGGACTCATTTGTCAGTGATGTTGCTTTTGGACCAGAATTTTTGGGACCAGAATTACATAGAAAATTTGTTAAGAGTAAATCCAATTTGCTCAGATATTGAAGTAAGTATTCTGAGGTGATATGGGGAAATGTTTCTATTTTTTTATTATTTCTTTGGCATAAACATTCATTTAAAAATTTGATGTTTAGTAGCTAAATGAAACTGAAATGCTAATCACTTGCACCTAACAATAGTTATACAGCTGAGAAATTTAATCAAATAGTAGTAGAGAGATACACCAAATTCTTCAGTGTTCTTCTTGGAACAAGGAAGAGAAGTTGTAGCATCCTGACTCTTGGAGAGTGTATCAAAGCATATTAGTTACACTTATATTTCACAATAGTAATTTGTTTTCCTTTTGGAGAGAAGGTTATTCATGGTTCATATGCATGATTTACAGTTACATAGTCTAACTAGTGCAATGGAGACAGCAATTAGACTTACATTTCTCATTGCATGCAAAGTTCATAAATGTACAAACATTATGCCTTTTAGAACAAATGGTTAACTTGATTCCTAGAGGTCCCATTATTCATATTTCCAAGTGGTGTTCACAACATCCTTACCTTAGCAGCCAAACAAAAAAAATGTATTTCTGACCTCTCTGAGGAGGATTCTGATAAGTTTCCATCAATCAACAAAGCTGGAATACTCAAATCTTCAATTATAGAAAATACATGAGTCAGTTCCAGGAGTCACGTAGGAACAGAATGATGACTGGGATCTCCAGTGGGTTTTTATGTTCTGGAATAATGATATTTATAAAAATGCATCTATATTTTGATTGCTAACTAATAACATGATGAAAGAAAATTATTAATCAAATCTTTAGTTTCCTAATGTCATTAGAAGGTATTTAGTTCACCAAATTCAGGACACAAACTTGCACCATTAGGAGTTGTCAACCAAGTTGAGAGATACATACATCATTAATAGTTATTTAGCAAATTTATAGAACATACAAATAATATCCAAACTATACCACTCAATGTCTTATTACAGAAAACTACTTAAATAAAATGGAGGCTTAAAATGCCATTGCCCATCCTAACCTAACATATTTATTCCCACTCCAAAGGGTTAGCAATGGCAAGATCAATAGCAATAAAGAAATAAAGAGAAAAAAAGAGGAGGGTCATTGAAGATGAGGATGGTGTTAATGATAAGAAAGAAGAAAGTTCAGAAGGAAACATATAATATGCAAGATAGGTTTTAAAGAAATTAGAAGAGGCAGCTAGATGGTGCAGTGGATAGAGTATTGGCTGTGGAGTCAGGAGGACCTGAGTTCAAATTCAACCTCAGACACTTAAGAATTGCCTAGCTGTATATATGACCTTGGGCAAGTCACTTAATTCCATTGCCTTGAAGAAAAAAAATTTTTAAAAGAGAAATGGGTTGAATTTATTGTGTACCTATCAGGTAAAAATCTCCCCTCTTTGAACCAATTATGAGGAGAATAAAGTTCAAACATTGTCCATCACTTCCCTTCATTTCCTCTCTATTTAAAAGCCCTTCCTTGCATACCTTTATAAGTAAGAAAGTTTCCCAAATTTTGTCTCCTCTTCCCCACTTTTCCCAGTGTGTCCTTTTTTTACCCTTTCACTTTATTTGGAAACCATTCTGACATAATGACTTCTGTCTATGTAAACTCCTTTTTACTACTCTAATAATGTTAAAATTATTAAGCATTAACATATATCATTTTATCATATAAGAATGTAAACAGTTTAGTTACATTGAGATCCTTATGATTATTCTTTCCTATTTACGTTTTTATGATTCTCTTGAATTTTGTGTTTGAATATCAAATTTTCTTTTCAACTGTGGTCTTTTCATCAGGAAGTTAATTTCAGGAAACCTGAAAGTTCTCTATTTCATTAAATATACATTTTTTTTACCTCGAAGGATTATATACAGTTTTGCTAGATAAGTTATTCTTCATTATAATCTGAACTCCTTCATCTTCTACTATATCATATTCCAAGCACCTCTGTTCAATTAATGTGGAAGTTATTAATTCTTGTCTGAGCCTGACTATGACTCAACAGTATTTGAATTGTTTCTTTCTGGCTGCTTAAAGTATTTTCTCTTTGATGTAGGAGCTCTGGAATTTGGATTTAAAATTCCTAGGAGTTTTCATTTTATCCAAGGATCTTTTTCAGGGGATGGTCAGTACATTCTTTAAATTTTCAATTTTACCCTCTGAATTTGATTTGGGGACAGTTTTCCTTGATATAACATTCAGTTCATCCAATAATTGCTAAACAATTTCTCTAGATTTTTAAGTCAATTTCGTTTCTTTAATGACATAGTTCACATTTTCTCTTTTCCCCATTCTTTTGACTTTGCTTTATTTTTCTTGTGGTATGTAGGGGGTGTTCAGAGAAACTAGTAACTCTAATGTGAGGGCTTTCAAGACTGGTTTCTACCTTTGTTGTCTTCCAAATTCACCCAACTCTCACCTGTTGGCTCCAAGAAGCTGTAGCTTGTGCAGCAGGCATGCCCCAACAAATCATCTTGGCAGATGGACTAAACCAGGTTGAGGATAAATGAGGGGTCATAAATCCCTTGTTTAGTAGGGAGAGTTCTCCCCACAAGTATGTGAAGACTTCCCCCAGGAGAATGGACAATGGATGGAGAAGAAAAATTTGTACCAATGACCATGAAGATAGCTAAAGCAGGATTTAGAGAACACTTGGAGCTTGGTTTGACATTAAAGATGCTAAGGTTATCTGTTGCATCCTGAGTCCTTGTCAAGTACTCTTTACATTTGTCTTGCCACTGGACTCCAACAATTCTAGAAGAAAGAATAAGGTTGACAACTTTAAACTCTGCCTCACTTAAATCCAATTTATGCTTGAATCAAAAGACATAACCCATATAATTTTACCATTTTTACCTATCTTTGTAGCAACAGCAAGTGACAAAGCAGCAGGTGTGAATAAAGTGAGAGCTGTAGTCATAACACTACATATAGGTATTTCAAGCCATAGAGTCATCTTCTCACTGTTCTGAAGCAGTACAATTAGGCAGTTCACTGCTCTCTTTCTGGCAGGAAGAAGGGACAAGAAAAGATACCCAAACATTGTCTACTTCACTCAACCCTGAGCCACTTGCTATAGCAGGTAGGCATCCTGCTTTACAGTTGAAACACACACACACACACACACCAAAAAAAATGATGTGCAAAATATTTTTCTGAAGATGACTTCACATACAATCAGTATATGGACATGGCAAGAAGTCCTTGGGAAGAAAGGTGTTGAAAACAGCAACAGTAACATGAAAAATCTAAAATTTAGGATAATGCCTCCTCACATCCAGGTGAACACAACCCAATTTTAACATAATGTTCACAGTTAAGAAATAGGAGGGAAAAATAAACAAATAAATAAACAAAAAGGAATTTGACCATAATATCTACTATGGTGGTAAGGAAGACAAAGACATAAAATCAGGAGTCAGCAATATGAAAGCAGCTACAAAGTCTCAAAGAGAAATGTCCACTGGACAAGCCCAACAAAAATTCCTGGAAGAGTTAAAGAGATAAGAATAATTAAGAATAATACAAGAAATTTGTGAAAATGGGAGCATCCTTGAATTCCTGGGGAATGATCTCCTTTTACAATATAACCAAGAAAAATTTCCAACAGTCTTTGCACTAACTTCAAGTTGAAATAGAATCAATATCAGGCTCCTTACCATACAAAAGGAGCCCAAATGACCTTTAAAACTTTTTCCTCAATGGGAACTTGAGCTAGGGAAGGATTGACTTCAACCTGATCATGTCCTTATCAATAATCAATGTGATTCCATAATAATGAATAGTTGAGATTCACCATAGGTCTTTGACCCCCCAAAATAGGTTTCAGGGTATCATAAAGGTATGGTGGATGTTTGCAATTATCATAAAACTGAATTTCATCTGCCATTTTATGAAGAAAGATTCCTACATGTAAGTTTCATTTGTTAATTAGCTCTGGTGGTCTGTGAGTTTTGGGTGCTTCCAAGGTGCTGTCCAACTCCCTCACTATTTTTGGTCTGAGAGCTCCTGAAACTGCTGCTGTTGCTGCTGCTATTGCTGATCTGGCCCTGCCAAACAGGCCTCCACCCTGGTATCATAAATTTCTCCTGTCAATTTCCTAAGTTTTCTTTTGACAGAAATATATTTCCCTCAAATATTTTGTTGGACCAGCCTCTCCAAAATTTGATTTTACCTCTAAACTGTCATCTTCTTTCCATGTCTCTTTGAAATGGTATTTTTTTCCTCATTCTTAGTAATATTCCATTACAGTCACACACTGTTCAACTATTCCTCAAGTGATGACCATCCCCTCTTTAGCTCCCAGGTATTTTTTCCTTATCATAACCAAAAAAAAGTGATATGTTTGTACATTTGGAAGTTTTTCCTCTTTCTTTGATCTCATTGATGTTTCATTGCTGGGTGAAAAGGCATCTATTATTTAGTAATTTTTTGTGCATAATTCCAAATTACTTTCCAGAATGGCATGACTAACAGTGCATGAATATGTGCTTCTCTAAAATTTGTCATATTATTTTTTGCCATCTTTGCTAAGCTGAGGAGTTTGAGGGGGGAATTTAGGAATTGATTTAATTTGCATTTCTTTAAGTTATGGCAATTTGGAGCATCTTCTTCATATGGCTAGAGTGTGCCTGCATTATTCCCTTGAAGGTTATGGTATTCTTAGACTTTTTATTAATTTGGAAAGAACATGCATTTTTCCCTCACAGTTCTGCCATTCCTCTAAAGAGAGTCTGTTAAGAGATTAGAAAACAGTAGGGGCTTTCTTCAACTTTTGTTGGCTGATTTGAACATAGTCTGAGAAATGAAATTGCATTCCAAACAAGGTGCCAGGACCATAATGGTAAAGAGTTGGATGACAGCAAAAACAAAAAGCATTGTCATCTTCTTTTCTGATTGGGATAAAACCTGAGATTTCTTCAGTATAATATTATAGATTGGAGAATAGTTAACTATGTGCCCCTCCTCCCTTGACAAAGCAACTTCTAGGATATTAGTGAAGAGTCAACTGACCCCACCTTATGTGTTGAAGTCTCAATGACCATTCAATTCCTGGGGCTGAAGAGATAATCTAGTTTTGGTTTGAATTTTATGCTCTTTTCCTTAGATTAATTTACCACATTCCTTATTAACAAGGTTGGGTCAGTGGGAGGTGGGGATCGAGATAGGGTAAATGTGATTTTGGGGTCTTTTGCTTTTGCCTGAATCTCTGTAATTGATTGGGACCTGAATAACGTTTTCTCTTCATACCTTGAGAAATCTCTGAAATTTATTTAAGTGGCAATTGTCCCACACATTTTCTAAGGTAAGTGTCCAGTTATCTAATAACTGTGCCTCCCATTCTGACTTCTAGTAGAGGTAAAAACTTCTTCTATTTCTTAAAATATCAAACAATTCTCCAGAAGGTATCCTTCTACCAGTAGGAAGGATCAGTAATGCAGAGTAATATAGTTCTGCTAAGTATCCTTCCTCTTCCTGAGTTTCCTCAAGGATCAAATCATTGACAAGGGACAATTCCATATATTACATCCTCTACATGAAACAAATGGGGACACAGAAACTTCCTGCACCTTTCTTTTGCCATCACATCCATTAACATACTTGCATAGATATAAGACATAGACACAACACACATATATCGGTGACAATGGGCTAGCTTTTGTTCTCAAACTCCTCAATTTAAGCTTATCTTCTCTGTCATTCCCAACCCCCTCAGTTATTACCAAATCCATCAGTGATGCCAAGGAATTCAAAGAAAGAGAAAATGACCTATATGCATAAATTTATTTATAGAGAAATTTTTTGGGTGTCAAAAATCTAGAAAGTAAATGATTGATCAGTAGTTGGGGAATGGCTAAATAAAACATAATATATGAATGTGAAACTAGTGCTATGCTTGGAGAAGTATTCACATGCTTCTTTTTTCAATTAAAATATGAGGAAGATGAAAATATGAAGAAGAAAAGTGGCTTATTGTTAATTTAATAAATTAAAATTAAAAGCTAACAAATCTAATAACTACTGGCATTGTATAGCATTGCCCCATTACTGACTTATTTTAAGTTGAAAGGGTGAGAATAGCAAGGGGGTAGAAATGGAGAACACAAATATAAAATTTTTAAATGATGATGTTTCATATTTTAAACAATTTCATGCATTTTAATATTTTATTTTTATACTTCTATTTATTTATTTTTATTTTTACCTGATTACATGTAAAAACAATTTTTAACATGTTTTTAAAACTTTGCTTTCCAAATTCTCCTCCTTCCTCCTTTCCCATACCCCCATTGAGAATTCAAGCAATTCAATATACATTAAACATATGTATCAAGCAAAACATTTCCATTATAGCCATGTTGTGAAAGAAAACAGAGAAAAAGATAAAAACCTCAAAAAAAATAAAGTACAACAAGTCTATTTCAATCTGTATTCAGATACCACCAGTCCTTTCTCTGGGAATGGATAGCATGTTTCATCATAAGTCCTTCAAACTTGTCTTAGATCATTGTATTGCTGAAAAAGGCTGAGAATTTCTTTGATTATCCTACAATATTGCTATTATTTTGTACACAGAACATTTCATTTTATATCAGCTCATTTAAATCTTCCCAGGATTTTCTGAGAGCATCTTGCTCAACATTTCTTATAATAGAATAGTATTCCATTATAATCACACACCACAATTTGTTCAGCCATTTCCCAACTGAAGAGTATCCACTCAATTTCCAGTTCTTTACAAGACAAGAAATGCCACAAATATTTCTTGTGCAAATGGGATCTTTTCCTGTTTGTTTTTCATCTCTTTTTGAGTTACATACCTAGGCGTTGCTAGGTCAAATGACACACATGGGTCTTTAGACCTTTGGACATAGTTCCAAATTGCTCTACTGAATGGTTGAATAAGTTCACATCTCTACTATGAGTGCATTAATGTCTCATTTTCTCTATATCCCTTCCCACATTTGTCATTTTCTGGTCCATCTAATAGATATAAGGTAGTACCATAGAATTGTTTTAATTTGCATTTCTCCAATCAATAGTGAGTTAGAACATTTTATATGACTAAAGATAGCATTGAACACTTCATCTAAAAACTGTTCATGTTCTTTTATCATTCACCTATTAAGGAGTGGCTCTTATTTTTCTAAATCTGACTCTATTCTCTGTGTTTGAGAAATGAGGTCTTTATCAGAGACACCAGCTTCAAATTTTTTTCCAAGTTATTATTGCTGTGTTTCACCCCTTCCTATCCCTTTCCCCAATTTAATCTATTCTCTCTCTCCTTTCACCCTGTCCTTCCTCAAAAGTTTTGCCTCTGACTATCTGCTCCCCCAGTCTTCCTTTTCTTCCCTCATCCCTGCTTAATCTCCCTTCCCTCCTATTTTCCTGTAGCATAAGATAGATTTCTGTACTCAATTGAGTGTGTATGTTATTCCCTCATTGAGACAATTCTTATGAAGGTATAGTATAGTTCAGTCATTCCAACTCAGTTCTCCCTTCTTCCCTTCTATGTGAGATAATTTACTCCATTCTAATTCTCTTCTTTTATTTCTCCAAGTATATTTCTCTCTTATCCCTTAATATTTTTTTAAAATATCATCCCTTCATATTGAACTCACACCTGTTCTCTCTCTCTCTCTCTCTCTCTCTCTCTCTCTCTCCTCCTCCTCCTCCTCCTCCTCCTCCTCCTCCTCCTCCTCCTCCTCTTAACTACCCTATATTGAGAAAGTTCTCATGAGTTACCAGTATCATCTTCCCATGTAGGAATATGAACTGTGCAACATCATTAAGTCCTTTATGATTTTCCTTTCTTATTTGATTTTTTAATGCTTCCTTTGAGTCTTGTATTTAAAGATCAGATTTTCTATTCATTTCTGATTGTTTCATCAGAAGAGTCTGAAAGTTCCCAATTTAATTGAATATTCATCTTTTCCCCTGGAAAAATATGCTCAGTTTTGCTGGGTAGTGGATTCTTTGTTGTAAACCATGATCTTCTGCTTCTGGAAGATTATATTCCAAGCCCTATATCCTTTCATGTTGTAGCTGCTTGACCTTGTATTATTTTGAGTGTGATTCTGAATGCTTACAATATTTTCTCCTTGTCTAGGAGCTCTAGAATTTGATTATAATATTCCTGGGAGTTTTCATTTGGGACCTCTTTTAGGAAGTGATAGATATATTCTTTCAATTTCTATTTCACTCTCTAGTTCTAGAATATCAGGCCAGTTTTCCTTGATAATGTCTTGAAAGAGGGTATCCAGGCTCTTTTTTTTTTATCAGAGCTTTCAGATAGTCTACTATTTTATCTCTCCTGGACCTATTTTTCTTATCAGTATTCCAATGAGATATTTAACTTTTTTCCTATTTTTTCATTCTTTTGGGTTTTTTTTTAATTGTTTCTTGATTTCTCGTAAGTTTCTGTATCTATTTTCTAGGTCAGTTGTTTTTCAATGAGGTATTTCATATTCTATTTTTTCATTCTTTTGGTTTTGTTTTATTGCTTTTTGATTTCTCATGGTCATTAGCTTCTATTTACTCAATTCTAAGTTTTAAGTAATTGTTTTCCCTCAGTGAGCTTCCTTTTTCATTTTTTTTAATTCTGCTTCTTAAAGAAATTTTTTCTTTTTTTTTTGGTGAGTTTTTATGCCTCTTTTTTCATTTGATCAATTATGCTTTTCAAGACATTCTTCCTTTGACTTTTTTATACCTCTTTTACCATTGGACCTCATCTGTTTTATATTTTCCTCAGTATTTTATTGTGTACTTTACCAAGCTACTAACTAGTTTTCATGATTTTCCTTCATCATTCTCATTTCTCTTCTTCTAAATGTGTTCTTTGTCATCATAGTAACTTTCTATGGTAAGATTTTTTTCTGTTGTTTGCTCATTTCTCTTCTTTACTTTGGGACTGCTATCTAGGACTGTGACCAGGATCTGAGTATAGACAAAACAACAAAGTCCTGCCTTAGTGCTACCAAAGAGACCCTCATAATCTCCTTTTGACTTGTCCTCTTACTATTTGACTGAGAGTTCTGGAAATATCTACTGTCATGCTGATTCAGTAGTTCCTTGTCAGGTCAGAGTTGTGCTGGTACTACCTGCTCTGGACTGTACTCCTTTCTAACCCTAGTGAGACAAACTTTTCCTGACAATCTTCTAAATTTTCTTTGGTATCTCTGGGCCAAGAAGTCTGGAAACCATCATTGCTGCCACTTATTCAATCTTCCAGAGGCCTGCTCTTGGTTTGCTGAGACTTGGTGTGCACTGGCTGGCTAATGCTGGATTGCCCTCCTCTTTCACCCTGGTACTTGCATTCCTGTAGACTTTCCAAGTTGTCTTAGTCTGGAAAGTTGTATCTCTCCATATTTTTGTGGGTTCTGTTGCCCTTAAAATTTGTTTAGAGTCATTAATTAAAGATATTTGGAGGGAATTGGGGGGATAACTAAGGCAAGTCCTTGCCTTTACTCCTAATCTTATATGTTTGACTTCAGACTTCAGTTTTATCACTATGAGGTGATAAAACAATTGAAGGTGAATATAATACAAAAGAATAAGGATATGACAGCAAAGGCATGTTGTAACATTGTATTTTGCTTTTAATGTGAATAATTGCATTTTCCATGATGGTGTAAGAGAGAATTCTCTTACTGAGAGTATTCAGTGAGGAACTTACCTTTCCCAATGTAAAATGACAGTTCTGTAAGTTATAGTGCTAAAAGAGTGGTCTCAATGTCTTGCCTAGGGTCCTATAGCCAGTATATTGTTAGAAGTTGTCCTTGAACAAAGATTAGGTATCTATCCACTAAGGGTACATAATTAGAAGTATTCAATAAATGGAAATGTTTTACAGATGTTTGACAAATAAAGGAGTGAATGAATGAAAATTCCAAGGAAATAGAACTCCCAAAGTGACTTGACTCTTCTATTTTTTCCCAATGAAGTCTGTCTTCATTGATCTTTCCCTCACTGAATTCCTTTTGTACAGATTGCAATCATGGCCAGGATTTATCTCTTAGCTATGTACCATGTCATGTATTGGACTTTTTCTGCTTTTGCATGCTTCATGGCCCCCAGATTAGTTGTGGATGTCCAAGGTAACTAAAATGTTAGTCAATTATTTGACTAAAGATACAGTATCCCTAAATATTTTCCTTTTCACGCAGGCACTAAAAAGTCAAATCACTACAGCATTTAGCAAAGAAAGTGAGGAAAATGTCCATTGTCTATTTAACTGTTTGGGAAACTTTCCATTGACTTGATAATCCAAATTTCAAGCCATATTTTGTCTAGTCAGGATTTCATCCAAACAGCACCCATAGCTGCAGTTAATGACAGGAATAAGGCCAATAATACAGAATGCTCTTAGCTTTTGCCAGATCCAAGTTCTGCCAAAATCCCATCCAACCACCAGACTGCTCTGATCTCATCACTAAACTCAGGATATGTTAACACAGCTGGAAGGCCATACTGTTTCTCCAAATAAGATACTAAATCAAAAAGCCTGAAAGGAATTCATGCTCGGTTGGATGATAATGAAATGGTTGTGTTTCTAATCTGGCTAAATTGGTGACAGACTCTTCCAAAACAAAAGCTTCTTTGCATAAAAAAAAACCCCATCAAGTATATGAGATATCACTATTTCTAAGGCCTCTTGTTTGATCAAATATTGGAATATTTTTAAAAAAGTAAATTTACCTTGAGCTTCACTTGCCCCACTCACAATGGTACTGTCAAGTTAGGCTCCCAGAGAGCTACCTGCTACTACTTTTAGGCTTCTGGGAGTAGCCCTGTGGAAGTCAATTCTCCTAATAATCGTTCACAAATCCCAGCCAGTTTTCTTCCCCTTAGTAATTAACTAGTCTACTTAATTAGTTCCTTGACAAAAAATTTTATTCAAATTTTTCTCACTTTCTTTGCTAAATGCTATACAGGTTTGACTGTTTTTTGGTGCCTTGGCATAATGGAAATATTAGGTATCCTTTAATCATTAGTTGACCAACATTTTAGTTGTCTTGGATGTGTCAATGATACATAGACAAACAGCATAAGAATGGTCTTTTTCCTGAAGAGGCTGAGGCTTTTGCTGCAGAAAGGTACAAAGCATTTCTCCAAATATGAGGGGCAGTCTATACCACAAATACATTCAGAGTCATTTAGTTGCTAAGGCAGCTCACAAGTCTAAAATTTCAAGGTCTTGATGTCCTTTCAAAGAATTCTCACAATATGTCAGTGAGGTAAACAAAGGTTAAATGACCTTTTTTGGCATTACATAGCTAGTAAGTGTCTGTGATGGGATTTGAATTCAAGTCTTTCTGACTCCAGGATCATTACTCAATCCTCTGTACCACCTACCTAACTAACTAGCTAGTAGTTCCTCTGCTATATCTAAAGACATCAGGTATCATTTTGTTTTCTCTTGAAAAATGAAACTGCATTAAAATATCTTTGAGATTTTGCTGTGTACACAATTTAAAAATCTCAGGCACATTACTCTACCTTTCACCTATCAAGAAATATTACATGACTATGAATTCAGAAGCTATATGCATCTAACAACAAAACAAGTACAATGAAAAATAAAAACTAAATAATTAAAGAAATATTAATTACTTAACCATAAAATGATGAAACTAATAGCATCTATCTTACAGGTGATGTTCCAAGAATCAAATGAGATAATACTTTAAAAGCACATAATATAGCATCTGACTCTTCTACCAGATCACCATTTCAACATTAAATCATGCCCAACCCCTTACAATGACATTTTCAAATGTTTATGTTAAGTTTTTATTTACTTATACTTTCAGCCATGCCAGTAATTTCTCAGAGTTGCTCATTTGTGACATTTTTTTGCAAAGCTGGGTTTTGGTTGGTTGCTCTGATAAAAAGTAAATACCATACAAAAATCACTGTGAACAGGAAATAAAGGAGATAGTGTCCAATCTGATTCCATAGTCTGAGAAACTGTGCAATGCTTAGTAGGCACATGTATCCTATTAGTAATTGTGGTTATTAAATGGAAAAAATAAAAAATAATATTTTTCTTTTTATTTCATATGTATTATATTTTTCAAATGGCAACTAAATTATAAGGATATAAATATTTAATAAGTGGTTTTGAGCTAACTACCTAATAAATGAAATTGTTAGGTATTTCTTTTGGCTTAGAGACACTGTGAAAAATTTAGAGATATGCAAGATCCTCAGGTCCCGAGAAAGTCTTGAAACCTCTGCACTACACTCTAATGAATTGGATGAACATGAATATCAATCCATTTTGCTACAGTCTATCAGAGTGGCTACCTAAAATCCTAAAACATCTCCTAAAATTTCTTAATGACATTTTTGTGCAATATGTATATATTTGATAGTTTTTCTTTTCTGATAGTATTCTACCCAGAACCAAGTGATGAATTGTACCTGGAACAAATTCAGTTAATAAGGAGATGGGCAGAGAAAAAACAGTAGTTGTGCAGAATATAGTATGACCCAAGAACACTGGTTATGATGACAGAGAAATTGGGGTGTGCCACTCAAAAGAGAGATAAGGGTTCTTAGTAAAGAATTCACAACTCACCCTGGAGGTGGAAAAGCTCAGATTTTTTTTTCACAGATCTGTAAAGTTCATCACCAGCCTGCAAAGCACGAAGAGTTCACAGATTAAACTTCATTTGGAGAGACAGCAAGTTACTTGAGGACAGACTCAATAGTTTCATTGAAAGAGACAAAGAGAGAGAGTTCTAAGATTAACGTAGGTATAGGAAAGAACTTAGAGAAAAGAAAAGAGAAGGAAAGAAGGAAATGGCAGGGAGTCCAGGAGAGGAGAGAAGAAAAAAGCTTAGATCAATATTAATCTGGCCACCTGGAGCCATATTACTCCAGTGTCATAGGCTGGAGCATATGTTCTAGCTTAAAGAGAGACAGAGACAGAGACAGAGAGAGAGAGAGAGAGAGAGAGAGAGAGAGAGAGAGAGAGAGAGAGAGAGAGAGATGGCAGCCCTGCAAGGAATTCAAAGAAGAAAGAGACCTCCACTCTGGAGGACCTTGCTTTAATGCATTTCCTTAGTGAGTGGGACAAAGGTGATGATTGTAGAGTGAGCACCTGACTCCAGGTGGCCCCAAGGAGTGGCTAAGACAGTACTCACTGTACGTGGGTGACATTCTATGTACAACCTATTAGAAAGCACTCAATGCACATGGGTGGTTTTCTATGCACTAGTCTTTCCTTTCCTGTCCCAAAAGGACATGACCTTCAAGTCCAACAAGTCTAGTACACTGGATGGGCCGCAAGGTGTAAGAGTCCTTCTTGTGCTACCTCTTCTCAAGATTGATTCAAGCAAGAGAACCAAGAGATACAATTAAAACTCCTTTTCTAGTATTGATTGTTAGAGCTTTTCCCTGGAATTTATGTTGTGATCTAGGCACTTGAGTATTTGGTGACTGGAACCTAATCTAACCCCTATGAGGTCATTATGATTTCAGTGAAAGTGACTTTAGAGATCATCTAGTTCAACCTTCTGAGGAAACTGAGGTACACAGAGATAAAGTAACTTATAGTCACAAGCTAGTTAGTATAAAAGGGGGCTAGAAGCTAGGTCTTTAGATCCCTCTTCCAATGGTTCCCCCCCCCACTATAACAAAAGGTCACTTATTATAGTATCTGTTTAGAAGAGTTTAGAACAGTAAGTTATTTATTCACTTCCCAAATATTTCCAGGTAAAAATGGGACCTTGGCTGAATTTGGCATTTATAAATTCAATTCAATAAACAATTATTTAGTATTTACTATGTTCTGGGCACTGTACTAGAAGCTATTGGGACCCTCAAAATTCAGGCAAAATATGACAAACCGAACTAGGTTGCTTGCTTGCTTTATTTCTCTCAAGCAGGTGGGATGCAGGCAGAGCTGGAGTTTGGATGCACAGAATATAAAGACAAAAACTGCAAAGCTGGGTGGAAATAGATGTTTCTGGTCCCAGTCAGGTACTACCCAAAGTCATGAGATGCCCTAGGGTCCACAGAACAAGGAAAAGGATCAAGATGGAAAGTCCCCAAAGTTCTATGAAGGATAGGTGGATCCAGAATGTGAACGAACTTGTTGAAGATTTGGAATGCTCTTAGATTTCAGGTTTGGCCTTAAAGCTCTGTTCTGTTTTCACACTATAGATACCAAATAAAATAAAAACAAAATCTTCCCTGCTCTTGAAATGTATATGGGAGGTCAGGAAGGGTAGAAAAACAACTTGTATACATATGAGTAAACGTGTATATATAGCATATATATATGTGCATGTATGTTCATATATGTATATAAAAATTTCTGTGGTGCAAAGCTAGACAATGAAAAGCAATTGTTAATAGAACAAAAATTTCAGAGGGCACAGTGGAAGGGCTAAAGAAAATCAGTGTTGGGACATGGGGAGGTAAATGAAGCTGATAGAAATGGGAATTAGAAAGCAGATAGTAGAAATCAGAAAGTGATCTATCTAGGCAGCCTGTAATTCTAAATCACAGGAATTCAGAATGGAATCCTAGGGAAGAAAGAAAAGAGTAATAAATAGGGTGCATTTTATCATGGACTTTGCAGTAGCAAAGGCAAGGTTGATTTGTTTACCAAAGTTTGAGAAGTGGGATGTGGAGAGAGGGAGGGCAGAGCAGGAGAAGAAAAAATAAAGGGGACTAGCAGGGAAAACCATGGTTCTACCTGATCATCAAAGTAGATATCAGTGGAATCTTGGAACCTAGATGACCATAGAGGAGTAATATAAATTGCAGATAACTTGTCTCAGCAAGGTCATCTCTGATCAATCAATCTTGAGTGCCTATGCCAGATTCTGTGCTAAATACTGGGGATATTAAAAAAAAAGAAGAAGAAGAAGAAGCAAAGAAAAACCAGTACCTGCCCTTAAGGATCTTATGGTCTAAAGAGGAAACAATAAGAATGTGTTTGTGTGTGTGTGTGTAAGGAAGGCACTATAATTAAGGGGGGAGGAGGGATAGAGGAAGATTTCCAATAAAAGAGAGGGTTTTAGTTGGCACATCAAGGAAGAAGGGAGTTGGAGGGGGAGGAAAGAACATTTCAAGCTAAGGGGACAGTCAGAGAAAATTACCAAAACTGAGAGATGGAGTCTTGTTTATGGAAAATCCATGTTATTGAATCAAACAGTATGTAAGGAAGAAGCTGTAAGACTGGAAAGTTGGAGGTCAGCTAGTTTATGGAGGATTTTGAAAGACAAAAAGCATTTTGTATTTGATCCTGGAGGCAACAGGGAATCACTGGAATTTACTGAGAGGATGACATGATCAGATCTGTGCTTTCGGAAAATCACTTTAGTAGTTGAATGGAGAATCAATTTGAGCCAGGGAAGACTCACTGGGCAGACTCACCAGCAGCTTATTACAATAGTCCATGGATGAGGTGATGAGGCTGGAATGAGAATAGTGGCAATATTACAAGAGAGACAGATGTATATGAGAGATGTTGCAGAGGAGAACTCACTAGACCTTGGCAATAGCTTGGATGTGGGGAAGGGAGGAGTGAGAGTCAATGATAACTCCTAGATTTCAAGGCCCAAAGGACTGGAAGGATGGCATTGTCCCTCCCTCTATAGTAAAATGTAGGTAAGAGTGGGGAGGGGAAAGTAGTAAGGGGGAACTCACTCCACTGTTGACTAGATAACCTCCTCCAGGATGGGAAGAGATTAGGAAAGTTTTTTTGTTCCCAGACTTGTGGCTATTATGGAATAAAAAAAAGGCAATAGGATCACATTCAGCCCCTAATCCTGCCTGATGGCTAGGCAGGAGTCAAAGAAAACAAGGAAAATCTAGATTCTGTAGCCTTTGGTGAAAAATAAACTACAAAGAGTTTCATTGACTTCAGAGTTATGGAAAATCCCTGGATATATTACAGGATATTTATCCAAATACATGGCAGATCACACTCCAAAAATTCAAATATAAGGTCTCTCATGCATGTTTCAAATATTGCTCAGGGGCCATTTTTTTCTGCTTAAAGTGTTCCAAGAAATAAGAGGACATGACTTGAGAGGTAGCCAAGATAAGGACATTGAAACTGTGGGTAAGCAGCAGTTCTGGAGGCATTTGAAAGCATCTGACATGAATTCAGAGACAATTGTAATTTGTGGTGCCAAGAATAAAGGTAAAGATCAAATGAGGCAAGGTAGAAAGATCACTGAGGCCAAGCTTAGCCTGGACAGAAAATCTCCAACAAGCAAATAGTGAAAACCACCTCAAGTGAAGACATGAGAGAACCCTAGATTTAATGCTACATACATGAACTAGGATAAGGACAAATAAAGATGAGAGACCTTGAAAAAACTAATAAATCGAATTAGGAAGAAGGAAAAAGGACTTATATAAGTGAATTAATATACTTACAGAGTCACAAATCCTCAATTGCAAGTTAATGTTATGGAAATCAAATATATATAAATGACAAGGATATGTAGGGAACATGTGATCACATTGGCATAGAAGTTAATAACAAAGGTTTTCTGAAAAACAGCATGCTGTAGGGGAAAGACCAGGAATCTGAAATTCAGGAATTGGATTCTAGGCATGACTGCTTCTCTTCACTTATACCCCATACTATCCCCCTTTACCTACTTCACTGGCTGGAGTGTAGGGTGTGTTCAAGGAAGACTAGAATCTCTGGTGTGGCAGCTGCTGAACTGTTTCCAGGATGCTTTCCACCTGTGATGTCCACCTGAGCCACCTAACTCTCATCTGTGGCTCCAAGAAGCTGCAGCACACACAGCAGCCACACCCCAGCAAGTGGCTAAACCAGGTTGAGGGTAACCAAGGGGTCACAAGTTCATCCATGAACAGTGGGGGGTCATGTCTATCCCAAGCATGTGACGTCTTCCACTGGTGGAATGGGTGAATGAGAACACTTCATTCCAACAGCCATGAACCCAACTGAAGCAAGTGCTATGGAGCTTTTGGAGCTTAGGCAGACATTGAAGACACCAAGGTCATCCACAGCATCTAGAGCCATTGCCAGTTTCTTGACTCTGTCTTCCTGCTGGATCATGATGACTTTGGAAGAGAGAGTGAGGCAAATGACTTCATATAACTCTATCTTACTTAAATCCAATTTAGAAATGCAACAAAGGACATCACTCACATTTTACCATTCTTCAAAGTCCTGTGGCAAGAGGCAAGTGATGAAACAGCAGATGAGGATACACTGGGAGCTCTAGCCATAACCCTGCACACAGGCAGCCCAGGTCATAGGCTTGTTTCCCCCCCTGAAAGTAGCAGTGAGACTCAGGAGCCCCCTGGGTGACTGAGCAGCCCTTTTAAGGATTGCACTACTCATCTCCTGAGGCGAGGAAAGGGCTAGAAAAGTTTCCCTAAAAATTATCTGCTTACCCAACCCTGGTCTGATTACACAGGAGGTGGAGATCCCACAATGTAGTTGAAAAACAAACAAAAAAATCTACAAAAAACTTTTTCAGAGAAGATTCCACTCACCATCAGAGCAACACTCATGGACATCACAATATCCAACAGATCTGAAAGATGAACAGCTCTTATTGTAAGAAAACTCAGCAGGTGTCATAAGTAAATAGCAGCTCTGAGTAAAACAACACTGGCAAATGAAGGCCAGTTTACTGAAATAAGAACTGGATACACATTTTTCTGGAGTGGCTACAGTGAAGGGGAGTACTGTGAAACTGGGGAAGGTTTTGCAATCAAAACTAATCTAGGCAGCCAGCTTGAATATCAACCAAAAAGAGTAAATGACAGACTCATGGCAGTGGAATTGACACTTCCAGGAAAATGCCACACCACCATCATCAATACCTATGCTCCCACCACGACGAAGCCTGATGAAGTCGGAGAAAAACTTAATGAAAACCTGGAGACTTTTATCATCAATGAACCAAAACAGGACAAGATTTAATTCCAGATGACTTTAATGTTAGAGTAGGCTCAGCTTATAGAGGGCAGGGAGTCGGTGGGAAAATGGAATTGGAAACAGCAACAGCAATGGTCACTTACTACTAAAGACTTGTACATCTCATGACCTTCTCATCACAAACTGTTTACCTTTCTGTTTACCTAACACAATAAAATTTCCTGAATACATCTTTGTAGAAACAGTGGCATCTATTAGACTATGTGATTGTAAGGAGAAAAGACAGACAGGAAGGAGAACAACAAAGGCAATGTGTGGTGCAGAGTGCTGTACTGATCACAGACTCATCCTCTCTAAGCTAAATATTCATATTCAATCAGCAGTGGCCCCAAGGCAAAACAGCTACCAGAAGAATTAATGTCAAGAAATTAAGTGTCTTGCTGAGTTGGAACAGTTTATTGCTAACTTGGAGGGGAAAACTGAGCCAGCACACAGCTGGCAACAGTGGAGCAGAAAGGGAGAGGGCAGCTTTCAGAGATCTGGTGTCCAGCACTACATTTGCTCATCTTGGACAGAACACACCCATACACCAAGACTGCTTTGATGAAAAAGGATGGGAAAATACAGAAGCTGTTAAATGAAAAACAAAAACTTCATAGGATTTACAAGCAGGATAGTTCAATCATTTCTAAGACAGCATTTAATTCCATCAAAAGTAAAGTATAAGCAAAGCTTAGTAAGAAAGCAGATGACTTTCAGCTTTATGCAGATAGTAACAAACCAAAGTACTTTTATGATGCCCTGAAGGCTATTTATGGGCCAAAAATCTATGGTGCATCTCAACTACTCAGTGCTAATGGAGTCACATTGATTAATGATAGGGACATGATCCTAGAGAGATGAACTAAACACTTTCATAATGTTCTTTTTTTGTTTAGGTTTTTGAAAGGCAAATGGGGTAAAGTGGCTTGCCTAAGGCCACACAGCTAGGTAATTATTAAGTGCCTGAGGCCATATTTGAACTCAGGTACTCCTAACTCCAGGGCCCATGCTCTATCCACTGCACCACCTAGCAGCCCTCATAATGTTCTTTGGAGGACTTCATCAATCAATGCAGAAGCCATTAACCATTTATTTCAAGTCAATCAGTTCCTAGCTGAAGTTCCAAATGAAGTTGAGATTTTTGAATGCCATTAGTGTCCTTTCAAGTAGAAAAAGTACCCAGTGCTGATTCTTTTTCAGCTGAGATCTACAAGATTGGGGTGGGGGGGTTCACTGCTCATCCAAAAACTGACTGAAATTTGCCAGGTGATATGGCAGGAAGAGGTCATCCCCCGAGAATTCAAGGATGCCTCCATCATGTCCTGTGACAATCACGGGTATTTCTCTTTTAGTCATTGTTGGTAAGATTCTTGCCAGAGTCCTTCTCAATAGACTGATATTTCACCTGGAAGATGGTCACCTCCCTGAGAGCCAGTGTGGTTTCAGAAAGGGTAGAGGAACAGTTGATATGGTGGTTGATGTCTGACAACTCCAGAAAAAATGCCAGGAAGAGAACAGAAATCTGTGTACAACATTTGTAGATCTGACCAAGACCTTTGATACTGTCTGTCATGTGAGTTTATGGGAAATTATGTTAAAATTTTGTTGCCCAAAGAAGTTCATCAGTATTAAATGCCATTTCCATGATGGTGTGAATGCCCAGATTCTGGATATGAACAATGCTCTCCAGATTTCCCAGTCAGCAGAGTGGAGCAAGGATGTGTCCTTGCTCCCATGATTTTTAGCATGATGTTTTCAGACATGTTGTCAAAGGCCTTCACTGAGGATGAACATGATCTCAAGTTCAGCTACCACACTGATGGTAAAGTCTTCAACTTGAAAAGGCTACAAGTCAAAACCAAAGTGGAGGGAGTAGTGCATGATCTTCTGTTTGCAGATGACTGTGCACTCAATGCAGCCTCAGAAGTTGAGATGCAGCAAAGTATTTATCTATTCTCTACTCTCTGCTGCTTATTCTCTCCATCAGCCAGCACCACACCATCCAATGCAGAACCATCAATTACAGCAAATGGAGAAATTTTGAGTACTATGGACAAGTTCATTTACCTTGGCAGTATCTTTTCTAGAGAGTTATACATTGACAATGAGGTTGACATACACTTTGCCAGAGCTAGCTCAGTATTTGAGAGACTCTAAAAGAAAGTGTTGGAGAAAAGAGGCATTAGACTGACCACCAAACTGAAATTCTACAGAGCCATTGTACTGACCTTATTGCTATATGCCTCTGAAATCTGGAAAGTCTACCAGAGTCATGTCAGGAAACTGAATTGCTTCCATTTAAATTGTCTTAGGAAGATTCTGAAAATCACTGGCAGGACAAGATCCCAGACACTGACATTCTTCCTCGAGCTAAACTGCCTAGCATTCCAACATTACTACAAAGAGTACAATTATGACAGTCACACTGTTAGAATGCCAGAAATATGCATGCCCATAAGATTATTTTATGGAGAATTCAGACAGGGCAAGTGCTCACAATGAGGTCAGAAGTCATACCAGGACAATCTGAAGATCTCTCTTAATTTTAGAATTGATTGTACAGCATGAGAAATACTGGCACAAGACCACCCATCATGTATGTCATGCCCATATATTTAATAAAAATCTAAAATATATATGGAATTGATCCAATTTTTCCAGCTCCAACTCTAAAATTAAAGAATTCCATGTAAAACTAAGAGTCATTTTCCAAAGATAAGTAATCAAAGGCTATAAATCATTAGTAAGAATATGAAAACGTTCCAAGTCACCAATAATAAATATCAAAATTAAAATAACTCTAAACTTTAACTTCATTCCTATCAAATTGACAAAGATTGTAATATGAAAATAGTAAGTTGTGGAAAAATAGGATGACTAATGTGTACCATTAGTGAATCTATGAATTTGTCCAAACTGTCTCCAAAACCCAAACCTTGCTAGAAAAATGTTCGAATTGTTCATTCTACTATCAAAACAACTACTAATTATACCACAAAGGATAAGACAGAGGAAAATGTGCATATATCCCAAATGTTCCAAACTATTTAGAGCAGCTCTTTTTAGCAAAAGAAACAAAAATAGATGTTTACTAACTCATGACTAGCTAAACAAATTATGAAATATTGATAATCATAAAAAATTAAGAAATGTGCCAAATTCAGAGAAGCTTGAAAAACTTTTATACATAAGAAGAAACAGAAAAAAAACTATTGACAATAAGTATAACAGTGAAAATTAAAAAAAAAAACTTAAAATAAAACCAAGTAATATATTTTTATGAACAATATGGGATAAAACACAGGAGAGGTGAGTCTATCTCCCTTATTTGGAAAGATGTGGGATTATGATTGTGAAATATTATATATATACTGTAAAACAGTAGATTTGTAGCATAGCTTTACTTTTTTTCTTGTGATACAAGGGGAAAGCTCAGTAATGGATGCTGAGATGGGTAATGATGGGATTGGAGCAAAGTAGAGTATTATATCCAGAAATTACTATGATATAAAAGTATAATTTGCTGACAAAATTTTCATTTTTAGATACCAGGTATCTACAAAGTATCTTTCTTGATTCCAAGGTGCAATTCATTGAAATTTTCAACAGCATAAACTAATAAGTTAATTTAAAAAACTAATGTAGTTAATCAAGTAGCACACATAAACTAAAAAGTCCTGTAAAACCTAAATGCAACTTGTTCATTACTACCACTGGGTAAATGAAGCATTCTAATGATCCCCCTAGCAGACATTGCAAATAGTAGTTTAATTTGAAGCTAAATGTAAATAATTACATTTAATGACCAACCTTGGAATTGGAAAGACATGAGTTTGAGTTCTGCCTCTTACCCATATTGACTAAAATCATGGATAAATAACTCAATGGCTAAAGATCCATAGGCAAGACTGTAAGAACATTTTAAAAAATGGTTATTTGCACTAGTTGTTTCCACACTGGGAGATATCCATTAATCAATAAATATTTATTAAGCAATGACTTTGTGCCTGGAAGGATAAATAAGTAACTCCATGAGTAGAGATTGAACTTGAAGTCTGCAAGATTTACCTTCATGAGTTCAAATCTGATCTCAGTCAAAGGTTATGTGACCCTGTGCAAGTCATTTAACCCTATTTGCCTCTTTTTTCTTGTCTATAAAATGAGTTGGAGAAGTAAGTAGAAAATTACTCCAGTATCTTTGCCAAGAAAATCCCAGAATGAGATCATGAAGAACCAGACAAGACTGAAATGAATCAACATCAATAAGCTTCCAGGAACTATGAATATGAAATCATAAGTCCAGGCAATTAATCACTTTATGTAACCTACATATATGTAACTTTTAGTATATATGGTTCAAAATTGAAAACTATGAAATTTCAAGCAAAGAGAAATTTGAAACCCTTTTACTACATTTAAGTTCTAAAAATCTAGCGAGTGTGTTTTCTACTGAATTTTGGATTATTGACAGAGGGGAAGAGGAAATCACATCTTGACTGATAATAGGACCAGCATTTCCAAACTTGCACAGACAGAGACTCACACACTGACACAAACAGTCACACACACACACACACACACACACACACACACAAAGAACAACAACTCCTTTGGGGAAAACTAACTTGAAAAGAAAATTGTCCCACTCTAGAAATATCAGAGATATGCATGTTGTTGCAAGTTCAGAGAAGTAAAGCCTTTGTTCCTGCCAGAAGGGCCATGAGACTTGAGTGGAACTTTGAGAGTACCTGGAAAGCAGAGCTTGCTGAAGAGTACTCTATAAGAGAGGAAGTTGCTAAGTCCTTCTTTTGTTGATCTAGCTTTTATTGCTTTGAATCCTATAAGCCAGAATCTAAAACAAGTCCTATAAAACTATACCTTCTGTAGTCAACTCTCTTCTCAAATTACACACATAAATCAATTCTCTTCCTTAATTTTATTCTGAAATGAAGGCATTCCCTCAAGGATAGCCTAGAGATAGGAGTGAGAAGAAACTAATGTTATTAAATGAATGTATGTAATGAATTTTAATAGGTCAGAACTATACAATGATGGGCTGTCCTTTAAAGCCCCAAAGGGAATTGTTACTAAAGATAAATGCCTCCAATAATACTTAAGATGGGTTGTTGGAATCTCTGCTTCTTTTCCACCATTATTCCTTACTCTAACCATTGTCCAGTTGGTGGACATGTGCTGGCCAAACTCTGTGTTTGGCTAGTATACCAGCATAATAGCACATTTTAACATATCACATCCTGACATATAGGAATTTTCTAAGCTTTAAAGTTTCTTTATTTCTTGGACCTAACTCTTCCACATTTGATTTCTCTCTTCTGAGGCCATCTTCACTCTAGAATAAGCACTTCCTGGTCAAGCCATTTTCCATTTCCCCTCAGTTCTCATTCCTCACTTTGTTTCTCCCAGTTCTGACTCTCCACCCACTATTTATGATATGACTGGAGGAAAAAAATCATAAAAAAATTCAAGTTAAGTACCCTTTAACTTCATGAAGGCTAAAATAATCATGGAGTAGACTTTGAAAAATTCAGTCTGTCAGATTTTTGCCTTTTGAATTTTGGTGGCAGAATGAATTAGAACTGTGAAATGTGTTTGTTCATGGAAGACAATTCAGCTTTGTTTTTTTCTTCATATATATAGATATAGATATAGATATAGATATAGATATAGATATAGATATACAGAGAGAGAGAGAGAGAGAGTTTTCCTAAAAAATCTTAATGTAGACAGAAGCTTTTTTTAATGTGTTCTCAACACTCTACCTTCCATATCCGAGACTACAAAGACACTACATTTTTTTGAACTCACTATTTTCTATTTTATTTTGCTTTAATTTCTTATTTTTGAGAGAGAAAGAAAATAAAAGGGAACAGATTAGCATTTTAACTGAGCAGAAGAGAATTTCAAAGTTCCACATATATAATCCTCTCCCTCTTCAATGGGGTAAGGAAGGTTTGTTTGCTTAACTCTTCTCCAAGGACAAGCTTTAACTTCATTACTTCTAAAACTATTTTCCCATTATGTTAAGAAACATGTTCTTGCAACCCAAGCTTTTGTTGTTTTTACCTTCATATACTCTAGCCAGGGAAGGTTAGGCAAATGAAAAGATTCTCCTTTTTTTAAGAGTACCATTGCTGTGAATCATAGTATCACAATCATAATAGATAGCCAAAAGGGTAATCAAGGGGTCAAGAAGAGTCAAACACAACTGAATATCACCACCACCACCACCACCACCACCACCACCAAAATGTATCTAAGTAGGTTTCAGTGTATCTTCAATCATGACTTCTTAGCAATAAATGGCATAAAAGGTAACAAGGAAATGAATGATGGGGGAGGGGGAGATGGGTTGGTTAAGTAGCAAGGGGAGGGCCAAACTGATGGATGGGCAAAGTGCTGTTATAGTACTCCAACTAAGTTAAAAGACCTAGAAGAAAGAATGCAATTCATTAAATGAATAGTCAGTAAAGGATTTGGGGTGGAGGGACAGGGAGGGGAAAATGGACGAGGACCAGGACAGGACCAGAAAGCATGGATGAATTTCAATTTGTTTCAGTGGAAGGAGTATCTATATAGAGAAGATCCCATTTTCTCAAATTATTAATAAAGATTCATTCTGCAATAAAGATGCATATCATTGCTTAAATTAGTGCCATTAACACATACATCTTCCTTTACTTATCTTTTAATTTTACCTTGACTCAGACCGAAAGTAAACAATCAAAATATTTGCTGTCTATTATAGCAATTCAGATATTTGTATCTTAAACCTAAAGATTCTGTGGTTTGAATTTTGACAGTCAGGTGAAACTTGTGGGGTCTTTCTGAGACCCATGGTTTTAAATGAATAAAATAAAATATTTAGGATTACAAGTGATTCTTCATATTGAAATAGTTATTAAACTATTTCTAATTGTCCACAGACCACAGATTAAAAATACCTGGTTTAAAGAAAAGATCATTAGGCTTCAAGTGAAAAATCCTAAATTATAGACCTACCATTTACTATTTCTGTAAATTTGTACACTTCATTTCTCTGAGTGTCAGTTTCCTTATCTATAAAATAAGCTTACTGAATTAGGTGATTGCTATGATGTCTTCCCAACATTCCTATCACTGAGGAAATCAGTAGAAATTATTAGGAATAATCAGGAATATTAGTCTTATATTATCAATAAAAATAATACTAAGAATGAAGTCAAAGCACTAACCTTCTAATTACTCTTAAACACAAAGTAGGTTAGGTCTTCAGTCAACGTCTTACTAGTAAAATGTCTATAGTTACAAAATTGCTTCCACTTGATTAACGTTCTCTATACCTATGGTCACATTTTGACAAATAGAAATCAAATCATAGTAAACTCAGGTTTTTAAGGAGTATTTAATATTAAAGTGAATAATGTGGCTATTCATAATTATTTCATATTTTGTATAGCTATCTTTCAAATTTTGCAACTTGACTGAACATTCATTTAAAAGTTAAGTGACTTCACCATATATCATCAGAGGCAACTACAATTTTCTGTTACCTCTCAAAGATTATAGATCCACCAAATTCTGCCTTTTATCTAGTAAAATCTGTAGAAGCAACAGCCCCATCAGTTGAGGGTGCATAACCTAATTAAACAAGGGACTACTGCTGGAGAACAAAGTACATTACAACAGCTGTGCTATTTTTCCATCAGAACAATTACAGTCATGTCAGGGTTGTTATGCTGAATGCAAGTAACTTCTCTCATCCAGACTGATGTTATCAAATAGTGTCAATTAACTGAAATAAACGACTAAGAAATATTACATTGCCATTAGTGGAAAGTATGTCCATGACTAAAATCAAGTTATCAGATATAAACTAAATATTTGTAAATGTAGTATAAAGTTAAAATATTTAAGATGATTTTAGTACGACTATTAGACAAAAAAATCCCTAGAGTCAGTGATTATATAAGATGACCTGATAAACAAGATACACAATAAATCTTCAGTCAGATTGAATAGGTATGTCATTTCTCCACTTGGGCACCTGCTCTAACAGTCAAAATTTTGCTGAAAGCAAGCTATTATAAGACCATTTTAAAATGTTACCAAAATTTTGGGGGTCCACAGACAATAGAACACTGTATGGTTAGTGCTAGTGTCTCCTGCAAAACACCTGTACATTCTCTAAGAAGGAATTGAATACAGACTCTCAGGTCAAATGAGAATTTTTTTCAAATTTTAATTATAACGCAGATTTCTCCAAAAATAGAAAGAAACAAATCAATTTTACCTTTTTTTTTACATAGTCTAAGAAATCAAGAATCCAAATGAAATAGCAATGCAGTGAACTGTGTGTAAGAAGACAAATTGCTAACCCCTAACACAGTCAATCAATACCTTTCCTACCACCTGTCGTACTTTGGCAGCAGGTTTTGCAACAGAACTCAATGCCCCCATGCCCCAAACTTGTGTCAAGGAAACCAAAAGACAGAATTTTGTTCTGGCTGGGATAGTTAAGTAGCAGTGCTTTATGCTACAACATAGTTCAAAGAACTGAGAATCAAAGGGAAGTGAGATAGGACATATGTGTGACAGTGTAGCACTAAAAAGGAAAGAACCCAGCATCCATTGGAACCAGATGTACTCCCTTAGATGTCACTTGAGGCAGAGAATGAAACTGTGAAATATTGAATTGACCATTTTGAGATTCAGATTCCAGGGAAACCACAAAGGAAAAAAGATGGAAAGTGAGTGAATACTGAAATTGCCCAAAGTCTCAAGAAGTAGGAAATTTAGTTAAAGATCATGAAAATAAATCCATATAACAACGGGAAGATCTTAATAACAAAAGGTAATATGGCCTCAATATTATAGTAGTCTAGACACCTTTGAACAAATGTAAGATGAAAAATGAATCAATATCTATTAAGGCAGAGGATTCCAAGAGAGCATAGATAGAATCACAGCAGTTGTTCCTGACTGGTTTAAAAGAGAAATCAGAATTGGGAAAGTAGAAAAGATAGCCAAGACAGCAGAAATAATTGGTAGAATCAGAAAAACTTGGATCTATAGTGGCAAGTCTCAATGGAGAAACAAGAATGAATAACTGATTGGGACTGGAAATACATAAAAAAGTGAAAGAGAATCTTTCAGAGTTTCTGAAGAGAAGCAAAAACAATAATGCTGAAAGAAACATTATCATCATACAAGCAAAACACTGATCTCAAAGACCCAATGTGTAGAGATAATTTCAGGGTTATAGGTCTCCCAGAAGAATATGAAAAGCTAAATAATTGAAAAATAATAGAACTATCCAGATTTTCTAAACAGAAAATAATGGATCAATTGAAAGAATTATGAGATTGATTTCGAAGGAAAAATATTATTTATAGAAGGTAAAATGACATTAATGAGGAAAACAAATTCCAAAGTCACTTCTAAGTAATTAAAATCCATCAATTATATGGACAGCCATAACTCTATTTTTGAGCCACAAATCTACCCAGAAGATATGATCCTAACATCAAACTTGCATATCAGAGATTTCTAAAAGGATGAAAATACTTCTTCCTTGATAAAGTAATAGAAAGTAACTTAAAGCATAGAGTTGAGGGGCGGCTAGGTGGTGCAGTGAATAGAGGGCACTGGCCCTGGAGTCAAGAGTACCTGAGTTTAAATTTGACCTCAGACACTTAATAATTACCTAGCTGTGTGGCCTTGGGCAAGCCACTTAACCCCATTGCCTTGGGAAAACCTAAAAATAAAAAGATAGAGTTGACTTTAGAATGTCTGAAGTACTAGGAATAAGAGGACAGCAGTTAATGATGGCTTGCTTTCTTGATTTTAATGACATCCTCCTATTGTATTTCTTTCACTTTCTTCCGAATCTTTCCCTCTTCATCCATTGTCTTCTTCCTATCCCTACCTGTTGCTGCAGCTGCTACTGCCATTGCTACTCCAGGCCTGTGATTTAATTAGTGTAGGAATCTCATGGTGTAGATAATACCTCTCTACTAATGCAGGAAATCACCTGTAATTTTGGCTCTGAGAGGGTACTTTGGGAGGTTATATGCCTTGCCAAAGGTGACACAGTTTGTCTATATGAAAGGGCTTGAACCCAGGGGAGTAGGAAATGGGGAGAGAAGGGGGGGGGGGAGAAAACAGAACACACACACACACACACACACACACACACACACACACACACACACACACTGTCTTTTCAATGTCTTTTACTTCTACATTTTCAGCTACCACTACTATTGCAGTTGACCCCTAAATCCGTAGTTTTAAATTTGGTTCTTCTCTAGAGCTTTAGATCTGTCTCCAACCACTTAAAGATATCTTCACTTAGAAGCCCAGATGGTACCTCACATGCAGTGGGATCAAAATCAAAAAACTCCTCTTGCTCAGTTCATTATTTCTGACAGTGTCAGTGATAATTCACCCAGTTTCCTAAAAATTGCTATTATCTTTTATTCTTTTTTTCTCATACCCAAACCAAGATTTATTTGTATTCTGCAATAATTGTTCTTGTTTACCCTCTTCTTTCTTTTTTATATTATTACCACTCTACCTTATCCCACTACCACCCAGTTATTCTTGCCCTAGCACAAGCCTAGGTCTTCCCATGTCCACTCTCTTTACATGTGTCCCCACTCCATGTATGTTTCATATCTTATTTTTTTAAACTTCATTTATTTAATACAATGAGGTTAAGTGACTTTTACCCAAGGATACACAGGTAGGCAATTATGAAGTGTCATAGACCAGATTTGAACACAGGTCCTCCTGACTCCAGGGCTGGTGCCCTATGCACTGTGCCACCTAGCTGCCCCCTTGTTTCACATCTTTAATACCAGAATAATATTCTTTTTGCATAGCTCTTTCAAATGGTTTCAGTATCAGAGGGAAAATATCAAAGATCAAGGGGAAAAAATCAGCTTTTATTATTAGAAAAAAGGCAAGTGTAAGATACCAGCAATCACTCATATTACTATTTTACAATTCTTATTAAATTATTCATTCCATGTGAGGCAGAAACCATAGGTTCTATAAGCTGATTTCCCTTAGGCATCTAAAAAATACTCTTTATGGTAGAAAAATAAATGCTTACTGAATTGAATAATCTTCCTAGGAGCTCTCCCTGGATATACCCTTGGTCCATGTTGATTCCTGAAAATCTCATCATCTCTTTTTTGCACATTTACCTACAGCCATGTCCCATTTTTATTCCTCTTCTTCTTCTGACAAAATCCTGTGGAACAGGTTTACCATCTTCAAATCAGATTATCAAGCCTCCTTCTGCCACAAGTAGAAAATTACTGAACACTATGAATTACTTGATGACCACACAAGTACACTATGATTCCACTAAGGATGAGGTGTCAGAACTTCAAAAAGAATACTTTACCTATGTTAAATTGTTACAGGAATCACAGTCCTCCAATAATAGTTATAGCATTTATTTCAGGACACACTCTGCCCTTCCCTAACCCCCAATCTATTTCCTAGGGTTATTAGAAAAAATAAGATTCTATGGCATCATTGAATCACAGATAAAATATATAGAATTTGGGAGGAGAATCTTTCACACTAGATACCATCAGAGCATCGGAGCTGTGAACCATACTTACAAAAAGATCTTTGGGCCAGAGAAGAATCAGATAAATGTATTCTGAATATTTCCAGATTTTCTCATATTCTATGCTAAGATAGTAACCTATCTAATTGAATGGAGCCAAAGTGTGGGGGGGGGGATTCAATCAGCAAATATTTATGAAAAATCCAATAGAAGATTTTTTCTCTTTCAAGATTTTGGAATCCAAAAGATAATCAGCAGCAAAAATGCCACCCATGTAGAACCCAAAATATTGGGGATGACAATGGCAATAGCTCAATTACTGATAATAGTCCCTTTCAAGAATAAATCCAAGACCATGATTTGGAGAGTTTAGATCAGCAGCTATTTATACTCTTGGTAAAGGTATTCTAAATCCCCCACAATAAGTTTATTCTAGTTGCTCATAACTGTTTCATGATAACTTGCCTCCTAGCTTGATTATGTATGAATGTGTACTCTACCAGTACCCTACAGTGAATGGAGGCAATATTGAAAGGAACGGCCTTCTGCAGTAATTTCTCCTCAATTAAGATCCTCCCTTCCAGATATGAATTTTTGTGTCTCTAAGTACATATCCACTAGTTTCAGATAGAGTCATCTTGTCACTTTGGTTTGGAAAAGAAAGATCCTTTCTGTATTTTTGTTAGCCTCTCTTGTCTAGAACAGGATTGGAGTAAGTCCACAGGGTATTTTTGGTGGCAAAGCAAATGCAGGAAAACATGGAAGCCATGAGAAAGCTGATAGTCAATAGGCTGCTGCCTGAGACCATCACAGAGTGCATCAGTAAATAACTTCAAATGGGCTCTTCATAGCACCATGTGTGACAAAATACAAGTGATAGTCATCACTGGCATAGATACCTAAAATGCAAGAAGGGTGGCCAAGATTGTATAAATATAGACCTATGATATCATTTCATCCACTCTCATTTATTTCCTATTTTCTATCTTGGAAAGTGAATGATATATTGCTATTAACATAAAAACCTCCCAAGCAGATGCCTCAGTACTATGAAGAACAGGATCACACTGTAATCACAGAGTAACAGTTGGGAGTTAGGAGTCATTCAGTGAATAAAAATGGTCTTGCTCACACACACACACATACACACATATATATGTATGTATGTATGTAGATATGCCATACCCCTCCCCAGGCTTTAAAGCATGTGGTGGGGTAAAAACATGAATTCTTCCATTTCAATTTATTATTTGGGGGAAAGTCTAAAAGAGAGTAGAAACTTTCCAGTAGAAACTAATGCATCTCCAGGCCTTGGAAAAGACTCAGAATTATTTAAGAAATAAGAATATCTTAAACATTATTGTATTTAAAGAACAAGATGTTTTTTGAAAAATTGAACAAGAAAAGAAGAGATGCTAGTAATTCTACTCCTACTACATATATATATATATATATATATATATATATATACATATATATATATATATATATATCCCCATATGAACATGACTGTTTATGGTACAAGGAACCCTTTCCAGAAAAAAAGTAATAATTTCCATTTAAAGTATATATGTGATCTCAACTATTTTTAGTGATTCAAAATTTTTACAACCTTTGACTCAGTACCTCCTACTAAATATATCCTTTCAAAAGCATCAAGGGTTGAAGGTCTGTCTATATCATTCAAACCAGCAATTAGAACCAGATGTTACTGCACTTTATATTTAGACACTAAATTTCAATATCTAAAAAAGAAAGACTACTCATGAAGGACAGAAAGAATAATTTATAAATGCAATTACAGCATATTGTTTAGATTCCCTCTCACTAATTTACCTGATTGCAAAGTAAAATTAAATGAATTCATATTTAAATTTAAAATTGGGCCAATGAGTAATGAAATATCTTTTTTCCTCCTTGAACTATGTTACAAGAAAAGCATTTACTAGATATATTATTGTTATGTACCTGGTACATTACATCTTTTTCAGTTTTAGACATTCTCATAAAGACCTCCATCTTGTTTACAAAGCAAACATAAGTTGTAGGAAGCATATACTGATATTAGGTAGAAAAACCTACATATTATATGACAAAAATAATAACAGAGTTGTCAGTCTGCTAATCATATAGTAGCATAGTTTAGTGTGGATCCTTGTAGCAAACTGAAATGATATTTCTCCTAAAATTTTGATGTGGACTTCATATAAGGGAAAAAAATAGAGTAAAAATGAAAGATTCCAGCAGCCACTACCTGAAAATGTTTGCGTGGATGCACATGGAATTCATAGGTGCAATTATATTATGCATAGTGGAATATGCCCATTTGTAAGAGCTACAGTATGACGGTCAACTCTCAAATTATATGAACTAGTGATAAAAAGGAACAGGGTAATGAATAACTCAAAATGAAAAGGTCATTCTTAAAGATGCTCATTTTTAATGAAGAAATGTATTATGAATTTTCCTTGTTTGCAAACTTCCTTCCTATTTATGTTTTCTTGTTGTGGCTGTTATTGTTGTTACTGTTTTAATGATGACTTTTGTATTTATTATAGTCATTTATTAATATATCATAACCCCAAATGAACCCTCCCTTCTAGCAAAGAGTCTTTTAGAACTACCCAATGTAATAATTTTATCTGACAGTATATACAGCATGACTTGCCAATAGCATACACCTTCCTCTCAAAAGAAGGAAGATACTGTCAGAACCTAAAATGTTTACTACAATTACTGTTTGATTTCATTTTTATTATTCTTTTCATTTAGTTATGGTAGTCATTGTGCATATTACTATGCTGAATCTACTCCTTTGCTTTTCATCAGTATATTACAGGTCTTCCCTTGTTCCTCATATTTATTTCTTAGGATTCAATAATATTTTATTATATTTAATATGAAATTAATTTACTCTACCACTTTCCCATTTTTTCCATGTTTTTACTACCCCAAAATTGATACTTTGCATATTTTGGCATATGTTGGATCCTAGCACCTATTTCTTTGCAATATGACGAGAAGCTTCTAGTCTTCAAGTCGGGAGCACCTGGCTTCCAGTATTGGTTCTGACACATATTAGCTCCATGAACATGGACAAGTCATTTAACTTCTTAGTGACTGAAAAAGGACACTAGATTTTAAAAGTTATAGGTTAGTTTCCCAACACTGGAGGAAAATTCCCCAAATCTTACAATAATGTCAAATTCAGGGGAAAAAATTAATTATTGTCATTTGCATATGGGTTGTCACATTCTGTCTCCAGATGTCACATGCTGGTATTTGCCTGGCTTGATGATGTGCCATGGTGTCTCACTGGTACAAGAAGAACTGAAACCAATATAAGGTCAAGAGACTCAAAGCAGCCAGACAATTTCCAATAGTTCTATTTCCAGTTTACCAGGTCATGGGGCAAAATTATTCTGGTAAAAAGAAATGAGAAGAATGCATTGCAGAGCATATCCCTCACTACAATAAACATAATTATGCAACCCACACCACCAATCACTTGATTCATTTGAGTGGTCCTCTTAAATATTGAGGACTAGTAACAGGAATTGAAAGCACCATGAACATAGACCCTTACAAGAAGCAACAATAAGTAATCCAGGTTAATTGAGGAATAGCCATGTGGTACAAAGGGGTAAAATGGGGTTAGGCAGTTAGGCAGTAAGAAGTGGAAAGGCTGCAAAGGCCACTATTCAATAGGCAACATGGAATCACTGATAGTTTGGGGTTTTTTTTTGGGGGGGGGGTTGCAGGCCAATAGGGTTAAATGACTTGCCCATGGTCACACAGCTAAGCAAGTATTAAGTGTCTAAGACCAGATTTGAAGACAGGTCCTCCAGGGTTAGTGCTTTAATCACTGTGCCACCTAACTGCCCCCACTGACAGGTTTTAAAAAGGAGTATAGGATGGGTACAGGATGAAGAATCTCCAACATGCATGCATGCAGTCAGATAATTGAGAGCTTAATGTACTGTGGGGAACAAAACATGAACCTACTGATAATAGAAATTTTGAACAAATTGGGTACATATAAATATGAAAGAATGTTATTGTGCTATAAAAATATTACAAATATGAGAAGTTGTGAAATCATGGGGAGATTTATATAATCTTATGCAAATGAAAGAGAGCAGAACCAGGAGAAAAATCACAAAAAATAAATGTACATAACAAAATGAGCCAGTCAAACTATCAATACTAGCAATGATCAATATAGAATCAATAGATGAGTTTCCTATGAATTCTGAATGTAGCAGATGTGGACAAACAATTTCTATATTGGTTGGTTTGGCTTTTAAATACAACAAAGAAATTAAAAGAAAGGGAATATAATGTCACTAATACTTTTTTAAGTACAGTTGAATAAGTTTTAGCATTTGTGGATCTGAGGTGAATATGATATGATCGCTTATATAGAGAACTAAAAAAGGATCTCAGAGACTTCCAGTACAAAGGCTTCACTTTACAGATGAGGAAACAGAGGCCCAAGAAGAGTAAATGATTTGCCCAAGTCACACGAGTAAGCACCAGAAGTAGGATCTGAATTCATCCTCTGACTTCAGAGCTAGCATTCTTTCTCTGTTCAAGATGCTATTAGTTTTTTTTACAATGAACTTGAAATTGTACTAGAAATGTTAGCTTTAGCATTGAGAAAAAGAAAATTTGAAAAATAGAATTTGAAGGAATTAGAATAGACAGTGAGGGAAAAACTATCACTTCTGCAGATGATATGATGGGTATACCTAGAGAATCCTAAAATATCAACTTTAAAAATTCTTTTTTTTTTTAGGTTTTTTACTAGGCAATGAGGTTAAATGTCTTGCCCAAGGCCACACAGCTAGGTAATTATTAAATTATTAAGTGTCTGAGGTTGAATTTGAACTCAGGTACTCCTGACTCCAGGGTAGGTGCTCTATACTCTGTACCACCCAGCCACCCCAACTTAAAAAAATTCTTGAAACAATTAACAATTAGACACTTATCTAGCTGTGTGGCCTTGGGCAAGCCACTTAACCCCATTTGCCCTGCAAAAACTAGAAAACAAAAAAAAATCAGAAAGATGAGAAACAATTTTTTAAAATTTATTTAAGGCAATGGGGTTAAGTGACTTGCCCAAGGTCACACAGCTAGTCAATTATTAAGTGTGTTGAGGTCAAATTTGAACTCAGGTCCTCCTGACTCCAGGGCTGGTGCTCTATACACTATACCACCTAGCTATCCTGAGAAACAATTTTTACAACCAGTGTTTCTGATAATGACCTCATTTCTAAAATAAGAACTGAATCAAAACTATGAGAATACAAGTCATTCCCCAATTGACAAAATGGTCAAAGCATATGAATAGGAAGTTTCCTGATGGAAAAATTAAAGCTAACTATAGTCATATGAAAAAATGTTCTAAATCACCACTGGAGAAGTGCCAAGTAAAATAACTCTGAGGTACCACCTCACACCTTTCAGCTTGACTAATATAACAGAAAAGAAAAATGATGAATGTTGAAGGAGATATAGAAAAATTGGAACATTAATTCATTGTTGTGGGATTTGTGAACTTATCTAACCATTCTGGAGAGCAATTTGGAACTATGCCCAAAGGGCAATAAAACAGCATACTCAGGGTGGCTAGGTAGTGTAGTGGATAAAGCACGGGCCTTGGAGTCAGGAGTACCTGGGTTCAAATCCGGTCTCAGATACTTAATAATTACCTGGTTGTGTGGCCTTGGTCAAGCCACTTAACCCCATTTACCTTGCAAAAACCTAAAAAAAAAATAAAATTAAAAAAATGCATACTCTGCGATATAGCAATATCACTGCTAGGTCTATAGCTCAAAGAAATAATAAAAAAGAGAAGTGATCTACATATACAGAAATATTCATAGTAGATTTTTTTTTGTGGTGGCAAAGAATTTGGAAATTGAGGGAATGCCCATCAATTGGAGAATGGCTGAACAAGTTGTAATATATGAATGTAATGAAATACTATTCTATAAGAAATGCAATTAGAAAAATCTGGATTTACCTGGACTGACGAAGGGTGAAGTGAGCAAAACTAGAAGAAGACTGTACTCATTAACATTAACATTGTATGATGATTCACTATAACAGATTTAGCCTTTTTTGGCAATACAGTGATACAAGACAATTCCAAAAGACTCAGGTTGAAATATGCCAAATTACATCCAGAGAAAGAATTTGGAATCAGAATGAAGATTGAAGTCTACTATTTTCACTTTTTTTTTTTTGCTTTTTTTCCTTTCTCGTGGTCTTTCCCTTTCATTGTGATTCTTCTTTCACAATATAACTAATATGGAAATATGTTTAACATGACTGTAAAAAATGAACCTGAGATTTTATTGTCATAGAGAATCTGCCTTTGAGGAAATTCCTTTCACCAATACAGACCAATACCTTTTCTATAACACAGATTCTTGGAACATTACTTGGGGCACTGGATGGGACTTACCAAGGATTGAATCAACAGGATGTATCAGAAAAACTCAAACTATCTCCCAATGTAAAAATTTACAAGTACATATTATTTATAATATCTTATTTGGTTCTCATAATGAAGTAGTCAGGGCACATAGTATCATCCTCAGATTACAGATGATAAAACTGAAACTCAGTTAAGTGTCAGTAACTTGTGCAAAGACATTCAGTTTGCTAGATGGCTCAGTGGATAGAGCACTGGCCTTGGAATCAAGAGGATGGAATTTTGAAACCAGCCTTTGACACTACTTGTGTGACCTTGGGCAAGTCACAACCTTGATTGTCTCACATCCAGGGCCATCTCCAAGTATCCTGATTCATATCTGTCCAATGGACCCAGATAGCTCTGGAAGATAAAGTGGAAGAGAAAGGTGACTTAGCACAGCATTCTCCTCACTCAAATCCAATTCATGTGCTTGTCATGGCATCACCTCCCTGATGTTATGGTCTTCTTCAAATTGGAGGACAAACATCAAGGAGCAAAGCAAATACTTGAACCCAAGTCTTCTCTCTTTCCATGATGCTATAGTGCTTTGCTCCAGGGTAAATTCCAAACTATTTGAAGTTTAGGCTATCAAAGCCACCTGTACTCTCCTGAGGCCAGTCACCATTCCTTCTAAATGATCTTTCCCAATGAGATAGCCAAAGCTGATGCATCTCTTCCACATCAGCACTTCTAATTAGCATGCTGATGATTCAGGAGGTTAACATATATTGCCACGATGCTTTACCTGTTCAGCACTTGCTGACATGCCTGCCAAACAGATGATACAAAGCAGTTTGGAGAATAATAGTACTTAAAAATCAGTCCTAGCAACTGCCTATATATAGATATAGGTAGGTATAAACATAGATAGATAGATAGAGATATAGGAATATAGATATAGATAAATAGTTGTTTTGTTAAGTTGGTTAAGTTTTGCCCTTTTGGGATCTTGCTCTCTTAATAAGCATCGCTTGTAGAAGGAAAGCTAAACTTCTATTGGTAGGATGCCCCCTCATAATTGATTAATAAATGAAAACACCTGTGTTGACAATAAAGGCAGTCTAGAAAATAGGTGTTTCACAAAGCTTCAGGAAACCCATAATCGCTTTTCTCTTTTCTGCTTTCATAAAAATCTAAATGCATGACCAGAACAAAATTTGGACCATTAAGGGGGAAAGGGGAGACAAAGTAATTTGTTTTGCTTTTTGGACCTTCACAAAACTCATTCTCCAAGAGGTTAAAGTTAATCCTTCATTTTCAAAGGCTAGGCCAGCAAGGCGCAAGCCTCTGTCAGGGAACCTACCAAGCTGGAAAGGCTTGGGGAACCAGATTGGTGAAAAACTATTTCTGCCATTGGAAATTTGGTCTAGCTAACTTTAGAAATGTTTCTTTTCCTCAAAATATTTTATTTATTTAAGGCAATGGGGTTAAGTGACATGCCCACAGTCACACTGCTAGGCAATTATTAAGTGTCTGAGGCTGCACTTGAACTCTGGTCCTCCTGACTCCAGGGCCAGGGCCAGTGCTCTTTTTGTGCATCTGTGTGTGTGTGTGTGTGTGTGTGTGTATGTGTGTATGTGCCTCAAAAGTTTATAAAGACTGTCTTTTGACGTTGTGATATTATGTTCTATTAGAACCTTCAGTGTTGAAATCACAGATTGTATTGGACTATAGTTTCTGAAATAATGGGAAAGGAAATTCAATACTAAGAATATTAGCTAAGTGCAGAAACTACATAGAAATAATTAAGGTGCATTGTACTCAGATCAAAAGATTTTAAATTTTTGGTGTATTTGCACCTTCAAAATTAGCAAATATTATAAAACTTAACTGTTTTATTGATTGTCCAGACCAAAGTTGTGAACCTATTATCTGTCAAGGGCCATTTGGATATTTATAACATCATTTGCCTGCTATATTTGGTCAAACATTTAATTAATTCACGGTGAAAATGCTCCTAGATTTATTAAATTTCAAGTTCTGCCTTTGGTTGCCTTGGCAGAGCTAGACTAAATTGTTTCCCAAGCTTTATATGGCCAGCAGGCTGGACATTCCCTGCCCCTGGTAAAAACTAAAGAAAATGCTGATTCAGATTAAACTTCAAAGTGAATAATGAATGCACATTTTTCCCAGAGATTCAATTACTAAACATTTAACCTTTCAGAATAAACACCACTTTCCAACCCACCTCTGCAACATAAACATACACATTCCCACACAAAAGAAGGCTGAAAACAATCAAAACCATTTAACATACCACCATTAGGGAGGGAAATATAAAATTTTTTAAATTCCTGGAAGCCAAGATGAGGAAAGGGGAGAGGTTGTGGGAGGATTGGGACATTGATACATTGTTGATGAAGTTGTGAATGGATCCAATCATTCTGTATGGAACTATGTCCAAAGAGCAATAAAACTGTTCATACCCTTTGGCCCAGCAATTCCAATTCTAGGTCTATATCTAGAAGAAATTATAAAAATAGGAAAAGTCCTACATGTTCCAAAATATTCATAGCAGCTCTTTTCGTAGTGACAAAGAATTGGAAGTTGAAGAGATGTCCATCATTGGGGAATGGCTAAACAAGTTATGGTACAAGAATACTATGGAATATTATTATTCTATAAGAAACCATAAATGGCCAGAATCTAGAGAAGCATGGAATGGGATCTGATGTTGAGTGAAGCATGTAGAACCAAGAGAACAACATACACATCAACAACAACATTGTGATATGAACAACCTTGATGGAAGCAGCTCCTCCCCAAAGTCTAGAAAGCTAGGACAACTGTAATGGACTATGTTCTATATTATCACCATCAGAAGAAGAAAAAACAAACAAAACATACAGAAATAAAAAAAGAACCCTTCCGAATCTGATGAACACTCTATAAAAATTATTTCTTATGTATCTCTTTCCCTTAATCATAATTCCTTATGCTAAAAATTACTAATTTGTAAACATGTTTAACCAAATATATATGTAAAATGCTAACTTGGCTGTTCCCTGCTGAGGGGAGGGGGTGGGAAGGGAGGGTGGAGGAAAATTTTGTAACTTGGAAATATTCATGTGAATATGGATGAAAATAAATAATTAAAAAATTCCTTGTTAAAAATTCTCTCTGTCTCTCTGTCTCTTTCTATCTATGTCTCTGTATCTCTCCCCCTCTTTCTCTTCTGTCCCCATGTCTATGTATGTATGAAATTCTATACTTCATCACTTCATTAATAAGGAAATGGATGGTGTTACATCTTTGGTCCTCTGAAATCATTGCTTGTCATTGTATTGTTCATAGTTCTTACAGTTTTTAAAGTAATTTACCTTTATAGAGATGCAACTGCATGGATAAATTTCATGCTTTATCAATTTATTAAAGTCAATTAAAAACAAACAATTTTAGAAAAAACATGTTCAGTACCCAATGGCTCCCTCTCTTTGCTGCCTATGAAAAAGGCCAGACCTGACCCATGCCTCCTCTCTCTCTCCATCTCTCTAGGCAAAATAACTTTAAAAAGTCTACTTTCTCTACTTCTTGCAATCTTCCTTCAGAACTCAGTAATTCATTGGAAACATTTATCTAGGGGCAGCTAGGTGGCACAGTGATAGAACACCACCCTGGAGTCAGAAAGACCTGAGTTCAAAATCCAGCCTCAGACACTTAAAACTTACCTAGCTATGTTACCTTTGGCAAATGACTTAACTCCATGGCCTTGCAAAAACCAAAAAACAAAAAGAGAAAAAAAATGTTTTTCTACTTTCTCTGATACAAATGATGTGTTAATTGCTAAATTCATGACCAAGCCTTGGTCTTAACTGAAGCATTTGACAATAGAAACCATACTTTTCCTTGAGCCACTCCCTTTCCAGGCTTTTCCTATCACTTCTTTTTCTCCTCCCTGACTGCATTTCTTAAATCTCTTTTTTTATTGTCTTCATCCATGCCTCCTACTTCTCCTACTTTCTCCCAAAGATCAAGGCCCCACTTTTATTTTTCTCTGTGTTTCTTAATAATCCCATCAGCTATGATAAATTCAACATCCCCTATCCAATTGAATTCCAAGCTTTACATATGGAGTCCTAATAAGCCTCCTGTGTTTCGGTTTTATAATTTCAAATTACCTTCTGGACATCTTTAATTAGAAATCCAATAAGCACGTATGTCCAAAATCTACCATCATTTTCCCCTCTAAAACCATCCTTTTTCCAGACTTGCCTTTTTTGAGAATATCACCATGCTTCCAATCACCCAGATTTGCAATGGAGGCATACTGCAATAATACTAAAACTGATTCAGTGTCCAAATTAAGTCTAGCATCAATATGGTGAACCCACAAGGTTGGAATTAAGGGCAAGCTTCCTCGAAAGAGTGAACCAGCTCAGATCAGAAACACAGACAGAATGGAGCTCAGGAGTGGACACTATACTTCCAGAGTAGACAAAATAAGGTGTATTCTCAAAAAAAAAAAATTAAATCAGGAAAGAATAAAAGGATTCATATACAGTACAAACTGAACAGTAAACAACTAAAATGAATTTCTAATGGAGTCAATTTGAGATGATTGTGTGATTTTCTCTCATGGTGATCAGCAACTCTGGAGTAGAAGCAGAGAAGACAGATGTCACAAATTGGAAGATTGGTAGTTCATTGGCAGTGTAAGGACAAGAGAGCAAGAGAATCAGAAAAAGCAGAATTCTAGGTCAAATATATTGTTAACACTGAGAAGGGAAGAAAGTCAGACCAAAAGAGGAGTGTTGAACTAGTGGAATAGTGGGAAAATAAGAGAGTTCAGGTTGAACATAAAAAAATAGATTTAGGAATAAGAAAGAAGAAATGAATATTATAATCAAGGGAATGTATCTTGCCCCCAAATCCCCTGCAGTGGATTATTCAAGACTCCCTAAACAAGAGGTTCAACATGATATTGAAGAAAGAGGTCAGGGAGCTCCAGATTGATTATAGAAGTAGTTTAATAAAGTGAGATACTCAAATTGGGGCAGTCTGGGGTGGCTGCCAGATAATATATTTAGAACCCACAGAGACTTCCCTCCAAAACCACTGTGTAATGATAGAAATCAGACAAGGAGAGAAGGAATTATAGAGTATGTTAGTGGGATTGGAAGATATTTGGGGGTTTATTCTGCTAGGGCTTGGGTATCAGACACCTGGGTGATATCGGTGCTGTTTGGACTGGAGTCCTGGATATATATATGGCTAAGAACTGGTCATGTCCTGGTCATGCTCTGGTCAGCATGCTTTCTTTTGACTTACTTTAATCTTAGTTTACATTATTCATGCATATAACTGATAAAGCCTTTTCCAAGGAAACCCACATTATTCTTGGCTTTTACTGCTTAAAGAATCCACATCAAGGCTTTCATTGATAGGAATAGCAGAGCGGAATTTCAGAGATTATGATAAGAAGAGAAAAATTCTTAGTCTTCAAGACCATGGAGGTAGAAGAGGTTGATGTGATGTGAGATTTAAGATATGTTCAACCCCTACCCCCCCACACACACACACACAGCTCAACTGGTTTAGATATGGAAGCCATGAGATTTGAGAAGCATAATACAGAGTGAGTCAGAACATTTAATGTGGTGTTAGCATGAATATAGAAGCCCCCGTTTTAGAGATCAGCAATGAAAGTCATAGGATCTTAGATTTAGAATGGAAAGAGAGATTAAAGATCATTGAGTCTAAAACCATTATTTTACAAATATGAAAACTTAATCCCATAAAAGTTAAGTGACTTGACTAGGGTCACCCACCTAGTAAGTATCAGAGGCAAGATTTGAAATTACCTTCCTGTCTCTGAGTCCAGGGTGCCAAGATATGGAAGCTCAAAAAAAAACCTAACAAGGCTTGGGCTGTATTAAGAGGTGTATAGCTTTCAGGAATAAAATGGTCTGATGATCCTATTTTGTATACTGTGTCCTTGCCCAAATCTACCTGGAATCTGTGTTGAGTTCTGAGAACCACAGGTCAAAAAAGATATTAATAACCTGTAGAATGTTCGGGAGGACAATAAGAATGATGGTGGTCCTTGCATCCATTATAATAATGAGGATGTTTTTAAAGAAGTAAATACATTTGACCTAGAGAAAATTATTTATATTTGAAAGGATATCATTGAGGAAAGGGATTAGACATTTCTATTTGTCTCCAGAAAGCAGAACTAAAAGCAGTGGAAGTTTCAGAGGCCCAATTAGGCTTAATGTAAGGAAAAAATATTCCCTAAAATTTGAGTGTTCCAAAGGTAAAGTGTGCTACCTTGCAAAGGGAAGAGTCCTTGCTCATTCTTTTTTTAGTTTTTTGCAAGGCAAATGGGGTTAAGTGACTTGTCCAAGGCCACACAGCTAATTAATCATTAAACGTCTGAGGTGGGATTTGAACTCAGGTACTCCTGACTCCAGAACCAGTGCTCTATCCACTGCACCATCTAGCTTCCCCTGTGCTTGCTAATTCTTCAAGGAGAGTTTAGATGACCACTTAACAGTGATATAGAGGATTATCCATATTAGACTAGTTGGACACTGAGACACCTTCTAACTTTTTGAATTCTCTAATTCTTTGATTCTTCTAGACTAAGTTAAATAAACTCTTGGCATTAGCTTGAATCCTGACTTTGTCATTTGCTAAATGCATGACCTTAGAGAAATTACTTAACTTTTCTAAACTTCCATTTTTCTCTTCTGTCAAATTAATAATCATAAAGTCACAAAAAGCCTTAGAAAATATCCAGTCTAACCCATATCTATGGAGAAATTCCCTCTACAAAAACCTCAACAAATTCCTTACTCTGATTTCACTTAAAGAACTCTACTAAACTTAAAGAACTGTACTAAAAATAAGAGAATTATCTCCTTTTGATGGTGTAATTTTGGTTCATAGACTAAAAATTAAAACTTTTTTCAGTTTGTGAATTTCTAATAAGGTAGCCCCTTATTTTAACTTTCTTTTCTCCCCTTAAATGGATATCCCCTTTGATATCATTTAGCACAGTCTACTAACTGTCCTAAAGTACATATAATTTGCTTCTGTATTTGAAATTGAAATAGTTTATAAGGGTTCACAAACTACTATGAAAGAACTGACTAGGAAAATTAGATTAAACCCCTAGAAGGAAGAGAATTTGCTCCTTCCCTCCTCTATGTTGTCTTTAGTTATGTTTGCTATTATTTCTTTTTCCTCTCCAAAAGAGTTAAGCCTCAGAGGTTTGTGTGTGTGTGTTTATGACTCCTCTATTGAGCTCTCTTGCTCTTTCTGATACTAGTGCCCTCCTCTATGTCCATCTTCCTCTTGTGCAGTAAAACTGAGGTTGGGGTAGTTACAAAATTGGTTATTGATTTTAAGAATAAAAATCTGAAGCTCTCTTTCTAGGGCTAGGGAGCTGCCTTGTTTGCTTTTCACAAACCTGAAGAATCATGCTTATCTATTTTATCACTCTGGCTCTTCCAAAACCACTATTTCTTCTCTAACTAGGTCTTTCTCCAATTTGTATGCCTGAGCATGGGCTGCTATATTCATCATATTCAATGGTTCTCAAGATTGCTAGCTATAAGGACAAAATTTCAGCAAAATGTAGAGCAAAAACTTGTTTCTTTTTTTCTTTATCTCTGTCATCCAGCACTAGATGTTTGTATACTAAGTATATATTTATTATATACTTAGTTGAATTGAAACAAATTGAAATGAGATAACATATGAAAAGTGAGACAGGTATCACATGGATAGAGTACCATATCTAGAATCTGGAAGACTTATCTGCCTGAGTCCAAATCTGACCTCAGACACTATCTGTATGACCCTAGCCAAATCACTTAATCCTATTTGTCTCAGTTTCCTCATCTGCAAAATGAACTGGAGAAGGAAATGGCAAACTATTCCAGTATCATTTTTGTGACCCAAATGGGGTCACAAAGAGACAGAGCTGACTAAAGTAACCATACCACAACAAAATTTAATAGTAAAAAATTATATAATTACTGTTGTTGTTGCTAACCTCTGTTTTATGTACTCCCCCCCATTACAATTTACTTCATCTTTTCCTCTCAGAGGCACTCTGTTGCTCCTGTCAGAAGGAATACTTTTGACAAGTCATTAACACTTTAGTGTGAATTAGTTTGATGTATCATCCAACCTAAAAACACATATTTCAAAAATAGGATCTCAGGGGGCCAAACCTAAGGGAATGGATGATAGACTATGCTAATAATAGAATGTCAGAAACTCTTGCAATTGTTAAAGAGAGATATTAGGAGAAAACAAATCTTCCTAGAGTACTTTAAATCACAGCTCCTGGGTGACAGCCCACTTTGCCTGAGCACAGAGTAGACCTTGTTCTACTTTGGTGGCAGATGCTTTGGATTTCACATAATGCAATTCAGGAATTCTTCACTTGAGTTTGTTATTTACACCTTAGTATAATAAATTTCCTCTTCTCAACTGTTCAAAGAAAAAAAACTTTCAAGTGACCAAAATTCTTTTTTCCCCCCAGCAACATTTTACAATACAGAATGATGACCTTGAGGTACTTCTGATACATTATTAGGTGCCTTTGAAATCATTGAAAGGAGACTAAATTCTGTGTCATAAAATCTGGAGATTAAGTGTATCTCACTGAGTTTGTGAAAATGGACAATTTTCCATATAAACTAACAGCCTATATATCACTTATTACCTGGAACAGAAAAAGACCAAGATAAAATAATAGTTTAATTTCTTAATTGCTCATTTCCTTTTCCATTCATTATTCCTTCTTAGATAACATCAGTCTTTACCTCCAAGATGAGTCAGATCACCTTTTCTTTTCTTTAAGTTGGCAGAGTCAAGTGGCATGGCACTTTTATTTTAAATAACTAAAGAAAAAAGTGTTAACACACACACACACACACACACACACACATACACACATAATTGTCTTCATTATGCTGAGTAAACTGTTTCTGAGTGTCCAGATAGTGGAGCTATATAGAGTCTCAGTTTAATTAAACTTTTTTTTTACAATACAATTTACACATTGTAGTTGAAGAGACATACCTCCTAGCATGTGAACTTTCAGTGTATACTGTGAAAAGTGGGTGTCCTGCTGACTTTAAGTGAGAATCAGAAGAAGTGCTGGAATAAAACAATCAAAGAACCACAAAAATCTAATTACAGGATTTGGAATAGGGTAAGTAAATATCCCTCCTAAGCCTAAATCAGATTTCTTGTTTCAGTGGGACAGACCTGACCTTAAGACTTCGTTTCCCACAATGCATGAGATTCAGAGAATACTACTTATTGGGAAAAACTCTCTAGATTTTCTAAAGGACAATTCAATTATAAGTCCCCTTCAAATATAGGAAATTTTACTTACTTATTGAAAATTAAAAAAAAAAACACTTTTTTATTGCTGGATTCTCTTTGCTCTTTATTTTGTTCATGTCTTAATTGAATGTTTTTGCTTCTAGATTTAAATGGAAACTCAGAATCCCCCAAACAGCCACAATGACCTTATAGGTATCAAGAGATGGAGCATTTAAATGGAGCATTTAAAGAGTACCATGATTGAAACAGTATAATAACCATGGCTTTGGGGACAGGGGTATTGGCAAACTATAACTTTATTTAGTACTATATGTGAAATGTACAGGTCCCAGAGGTCTTGCCTTTCTAATAGGTTCTCTGAGCAAAAGAACTGTCCACTGGGAAGAAGGCAGGTCCCTTTGGACTCTGAACTAACTTTCATAGTATACAGATAAGATTTAAGGTTCTGACAGGGTTCAATAAGTCCAAGAATCATTCATTTATTTGCCTAATGGACTGTATGACAAACTGTAATTTTCCAGGATAGAACAGTAGGGATTAGGCAAAATCTTATGATTATAAGGGTCCTCAAAGATGTTAAGGTTTGCCTCTAACCCATATGTTCCCTTATGATGTCACATGAGACCTCAGCAGTTCCAAATGGAAAGTAAATTATGGATAGTAAACTATCAACAGTATTATCTGGTATTCAAAGACCATTTCATTTGTACATCCAGAGCCTCACAGTATCTGGCACATAGCAGACAACTATAAAATGTTTGTTGATTGCTATATCAGAAATACAAATGAGATCTTGATATTTTCTTATTGGAGATAGCATACCATAAAAAATTATTCTCACCAAAATATTGCTAGATCATTAGATTAGCCTGCTAAGGAGGCTGCAAATAGCATAAGAAGGGGGAGGTCTTTGGTTATTAAGTATAACAAAGGTCAGCTATTATAGTCATTATTCCTATGAAGCTTTGGCTCCTACCAAAGGTTTGTGGGAACCTGAGGTTGAATGTCTATTTTAAATTTTAAATATGAAGACATGTTAATAAGATGAAAGACTAATTTAGGGGAACAATTTTTATTTTGGTGACCTTTAATTTCTATAATTTAATAGTGGATTCTGGTATAATTCCCTTATATGTAGCCAGAAAAAAAATTGTAAAATACTGTAGATAGCATATGTCTTTAGCCCTATTCTCAGAGGGCCAATGTTTCAATTGTCCAGGTTAACCCTCCCTCGTTCCTTTTTATAAATTCATTTCATTTTATTTTCAATTCCATCCATTAAAAAACAAAGAAAAAAAGCCATTGAAGGTATGTAAAGTCACGCAAAACAAATTCCCACATTAAATACATCCAAAAATAAAAAGAACAAAGAAAGAAGGAAAAGAAAATCTATTTCAATCTGTACTTTGATTGTTGCACTTCTCTTTCAAGAAGCGCATAACATGTTTCTTCACAAATCCTTTGAAATTGTGATTAATCATTGTATTGAGAAGAGTTACTAAGTCTTTCAGACATTATTTGTCCTTACAATATTATAGTCAATGTACAATTGTTTTTCTTTTGGTTCTGCTCATTTCATAAATTCTTTAAGTTTGATATGTCTGTAACTGATATATTCTTATTTTCCCCTGTCGAATGAAATTTTCTGTTTAATAGGCAATATATAGTCACATATCTTACACACTGCACTCTAGTTCCATAAGGAATCTTTTTGTTCTTGATGTTCAACATCTTTTATTTCAGCCCATAATTCATACAGCCCTATTTGCATTGGTTTTTCCCCTAAAACAAAAAAAATTAAAAATCATATGACAAAGTAGCGAAACAAATAAAATTTACTTAAAACAGAATGCCAGGTGAATAATAAAAGAATTAAATCAAATAGTGGGTATCTATTCATTTCCACTCTTGATATTGCTTTTGTACCTTAGTACATGGACTTTGAAACACTGTGCTGGAAACATTTTTCTTCATGAGAACTGAAGGGAATAAAATCTACCTAGCCCATATTCAATGATTGGCCAAATCCTTTATATTCTATCTTCATAAAATCTCTAGTAAATACCCTGTTGGCTCATCTGACACTGCCTTTCCCTACCTTCACACATATTCTTTTGCAATAATCTTATTTTTTATATTCCTGTCCACTCTAGTCAATCCTCCACTAGGCTTCTGGGTTTTTTTTATTTATTTTATAGTATTACAATAATCTTGCTATAAGAGTAAACATAACCCCCCCACACCCAATAAAATGAGAAACCTCAAGAACAGTGAGAGAGAAAAAAAATGTACTTCAGTCTGTGTTCAGATTCCAATGGCTCTGTCTCTGGGATGAGTTGCCTTCTTTATCATAAGTCCACCAGAGAAGTTGCTTCAATATATTTCCCACAGTTGTTAGCTGTATTTCCCTCCACTCTATTCTTCCCCAATCTCATTTATTCTATTCTCTCTCTCCTTTTATCCTGTTCCTGTCCAAAATTGTGTTGTATCTGAGTGCCTTCTCCCACAATCTTCCCTCTCTTCTATCACCTATTCTCCCCCTTCTCCCCCCCCATTCCCCCTTATCCCATCCCTTTCTTCTCATTTTTCTCTAGGGTAAGATAGATTTCTATACTCTATTAAGTGTGCATGTTATTTCCTCTCTGAGCCATTGCTGATGAGAATGAAGGCTCACTCATTCCCCCTTGCGTTCCCCCATTCCACTCCACTGAAAAAGCTTTTTCTTGACTCTTATGTGAAATATCTTAGCTCTTTCTTCCACTCCTTTCTCTTCCTCCCAGTACTTCCCTTTATCACCCATTGACTCCATCTTTTTACTATATTATACCATCACATTCCACTTTTTCCTGAGCCCTGTGTATATATGCTCCTTCTAACAGCTCTTATAAATGAGAAAATTCATATGAGTTATCAGTATCTTCTTCCCATGCAGGGATGCAGACAGTCCAATATCATCAAGTTCCTTCCTCATAGTTAGTCCTTCTCTTCCACCCCCTCTATGGTTCACCTGAGTTCTATACTTGAAGATCAAACTTTCTGTTCAGCTCTTGTTGTTTCAATAGGAAAGTCCACTGTTTCACTGAAAGTCCATCTTTTCCCCTGAAAGAGGATGTTTAGTTTCAGTTGTAGAGCAAGATCTTTTGCCTTACAGAATATCATATTCCAATCCCTATTGAGCCCTTAATGTAGATGCTGCCAGATCCTTTGTAATCCTGACTATAGAATCATGGTAGTTGCATTGTTTGTTTCTGGCAGCTTTTAGTATTTTCTCTTTGACTTAGGAATTTTGGTTATAATATTCCTCCAATGAGATATTTCATATTTTCTTCTAATTTGGGGGTTTTGTGGGTATAATTTTATTTCTTTATGATTTCTTGCAAAGTCATTGACTTCCTTTAGTTCCATTCTACATTTGAAGGAGTTATTTTCTTCAGAGAGCTTTTTTATCTCCTTTTCCAGCTGGTCAATTCTGGCTTTTAAAGCATTCATCTCCTCATTTGCCTTTTGTGTTGCTTTTTTAGGCCATTTGGACTAAATTGGTTTTTAACATATCATTTTCTTCAGTATTTTTTGGTATTTCTTTCACCAATCTGCTGATTTGATTTTCATGATTTGCAGCATTCTCATTTCTCTTCCCAATTTTTTCCTTTTCCTCCCTTAATTGCTTTTCAAAGTCTTTTTTGAGCTCACCCATAGTCTGAGTCCATTTTGTATTTCTCTTAGAGGCTTTGGATACAGAGCTTTGATTTTTGTCATCTTCTGAATCTTCCATGGGACCAAATAATTTTCTATGGTCAGATTCTTCTTTCCCTGTTGTTCACTCATTTCCTCAGTCTAAGACTAATTTACAGCACTTCCAAGGCTTTGGGGTTTTTGGGACACCCTACTGGGACCTTTATTCCTCCAAGGTCTTATGCTTTCTTGCCTGTGCCTTGCGATGTAGATGACCACAGGCACTCCCCTTTGCCTGGAGCTGTGAGGAGGGTTCCTACTCTGCTATCTTTGTATGGAAGCCCAAACTGCAACGTGGATCTGAGTGTGAGCAAACAGCAGAGTCCTGCCCCAGGGAGAGCAAAGAGATTTCTGCAGCCGTCCCTGACCCTCTTACCATCTGTAGGCTGCAGGCTGGCTTCCCAATTCCCAAAGCAAGTTCTCATCACAGGGCTGTTCTGAGGCAGGTGCTCTTCAGTCTGCATCCATTCTGGTGCAGCAGAGTTCTCTCACCATCGCTTCAAGCTGTTTCTAGTGATCGTACTACACTGCCACTGCAGCTTTTTTCCAACCCCCAGTCCCAGTGAAACACACCTTTCCCATGGAACTTCTAAGTTATCTTGGACTAGGAAATTGTATCACTCAGTCTTTCTGTGAGTTCTGCCCCTCTATATTTTGGGTAGGGTCATCATTTGATGGCCTTTTGAGTTTTTTAGGGGAAGGAGTTAATGGGAAATGCTGCCTTCAGGATGCCATCTTGGCCCCACCTCCTCCGAATAAAACTATTCCCCCAAAAACATTGCATCTAAAGCAATCTTCTGAAAATGTAGGTCTGACCATGGTAGTCCACTACTAATAGTAACCCCCTGTCCACTACTAACTCTAGGATCAAATACAAAATATTTTATTTAGTTTTTAAAGTCTATCATAAACTGCTCTCCTTTACCTTTCCAATCTTCTTCCACCTTAGTGATTCTCATAATCTTTGTAATCTAGTTTCATTGATTTCCTTGATCAAGCTCCTTGATGCTTTCCATACAAGGTACCCATCTCCCAAATCTGCATTTTCACTGACTTTCTCCCATGACTGAAATTCTCCCTCCTCATCTTCACTTATTGGATTCCTTCAAGTTTCAATTAAACCCTACCTTCAATAAGAAAACTTTTATGGTCTTCCCTAATAGTAGGGCCTTCCCTGAGATTATTTTAATTGATTCTATTTGTAGCTAATTGTTAATATATTATATTCATCATTAAATTGTAAATTCCTTAAGGAGAGGTGCTGTTTTTGCCATTCCTTATATCTCCAGAATTGGCGCATAATATACACTAAATGAATATATTTTTAACTAAGTGAATTTGGTAATTATTTATAGTAAAAGATACTTTTATGTCATATTCCATTTGGAACCTACATTTTGCAGAACCCTCAGCAGCTTTCCACACATCCAATTAAAAGCTCTGGTCAGTAACTCTCGTGGAAAATTAGTGAACAAATGGACTGAAAAGGAACCATAAGAAAGAGAAAAGAAATTAAGGGCTACTTCTGGCTCATGTTAGTGTTCCTTTGTAAAGCCTTTCTCAGGTTTTTGGTTTTTGTTTTTTATTATTTTAGTTTATACTGATGCTAGCGGCAAGAGGTATTTCTTCTCATGGTATCTATCCCATGACAATGCTAGTGGCAGGAGTCATTTTCTGTAATCACATTTGAAAAATGCCAACATTAGCATTTTAAGTAAAAATGGTATAAAGGACTTCATTCAGTGAACTAGGTGACAGTGAATAGAGTCCTGGTCCTGGAGTCCAGAGGACCAGAGTTCATATCTGGTCTCAGGCACTTGATATTTACTAGCTGAGTTATCTTGTACAAGTCATTTAACCCCACTGCCTTGCAAAAAACAGCAACAACAACAACAACAACAGCATCTCCTAATACACATGAACTCCTACTTTCCTAATATTATGATTTTTAAAAATAATTGCTACAAGCTTCACTATTTGTTTTTCATAGAATTCAGCTTTTATCAAAAGGCCAAAAGTTCCTGAATCACAAATATTCTATCATATAAATAGAGCAGTGCAGTTTTTTTAGGGTTTTTTTGGCAAGGCAAATGGGGTTAAGTGGCTTGCCCAAGGCCACACAGCTAAGTAATTATTAAGTGTTTGAGGCCAGATTTGAACTCAGATATTCCTGACTCCAGGGCCAGTGCTCTATCTACTGTACCACCTAGCTGCCCCCAGTATAGTCTTTTTGCTAAATTTTTACACTTATATTCTTATGTTTGAATATGTGGCATAATTAAAGTTCCAAGTCAGCTAATAATCAAAGGAGAGAAGAAAATTTAGCAAAAACATGAATGATCTTTTATTTTCCCCATGTAAATTTTTATTCCTTTACCTAATAGGTTATACCTTTATTATAAGCTATTAGTAAAGATAAGTAAATGAAAATACTCACATTCCTTACAAATATATCTGAATTTTACCAGTCTTGAATTTCATATTAGCAACATAAAGTTCAACCAATATTTTCACAATGAAATCTTTCTGATTAAATCAAAAATTATTTGTTGATTGCTATGGATATGCCAGTACCTTGTTTGCCAATAGGAACTATTCACAAATACCATCATGTGTAAGTAAAAATATTATAAGTCATTTGTTGGTTATTCCCTATTCAAGAGTGTTGAGGTTATCCTACCTAGACATTTCATGGTTATTTAAGAGAACAAGAGCTAGATAGGCAAAAGGCATCATTTCATATATTATTTTACAAAAGAGTTTACTAAGACCCAGAGAAGACAACTGATATACTTAGTTATAAAGGTATTAAGTAGGAAAGCTAAGATATGAATCCTTCTCCTCTGACTTCAAATCTAGTGTTCTTTCTACTACAACTAGTTGTTAAAATAGTAATAACCCTGGGAATAGTCAGAAATGAAACTTCAATTTTAAGAAAGAATATTTGCAAAAGTCCAAGGTAAGGCAAATGGATTGCCATGACCAGAAACTCTAAAAAAGTTTTGAAGGAATAAAATGTCGTAAAAGTTGAAAATCTACAGAAGGGTACAATAGCACTAAGACAGAATGTCTTGCACTGTCAGATATAGTCTATTGGATATTTTGCTTCATAGTTTTCCTTTTTTTATATGCAGGAGTATTCAGTTTTGAAGGGCATGAAAAATGGATGTGATGACAAGACATCAACAAAAAAATTTAAGGTGAAATTCCAATAAATGATAAATGATCCCAATGGAAATATAAAAGGGAGGCATACAAGGAAACAATGTGACTGCACAAGGAGTTCTCTGGGACTTTATTTTAAAAGGATTTATGTAAAAGATAGGAAAAGGACTCATAACCTAAAACTAATATAATAGTGGCATATACTAGCAAAAATTCAATGCAAACATCTACTATGTACAAACTAATATACTACTCACTGGAGGTAAAAGAAACAAAAACAAAATAATCTCTGCCTTCAAGCAACTGGCCATATGATGAACCAACATGATACATATACAAATAAATACCATCAGTTCTGCTATAACATGACATGCCTTCTTAAAAATCACTGCATTATGTAAAATCTCACATTTAAAAAAAACACAAAGTTTATGGGAGAAATGAAGTTAAAGGCATCACATTTGAAAACTGTTTCCAAAATTGCATCAACAACAAAAAAAATGGAACTTGATAAAAATTATATGTGTGTGTGTGTGTGTCTGCATGTGTGTGTGTTTATTATATGGTTAAGAAATACATTAAAAATTTTAATTAAAAATTGCATCTCAAGCTGCTGCTTATCAGAATTCTGGAGTTTGGGTGTGCAAATTCAACAGATGAGAAGATAGCTGCTGCAGTGGGCAGCAAATCTAGGCTTAAGGAAAAGAGTGCATGGATGTGGACATGCACTTCTCCACAAATAACTAGTACTTCACCAGAAGATATGCAATAAATGTCAAGTTACCTTGAAAAAAAAAACCAGAACTTTGCTAGTGGAAGTAGAAATGGAAAGAACTGCAACTTGTGAGTCAATGTGAACTCATGCAATTTTCTACATTCTCATTGTTCCTAAATATATTTATTGCTTGCACATTTTCATTACAGGCATTATAGAAGAAATATATTGTAAAATATACAAATGAGTGCAAAGAAAGGCTCTAAAAAAAGAAAATTTTAAAGATTTTTGACTGGTGTTGAGGGGAAACAATAGAGAAGTAGCGTGCCCCCCCCCCCAATTCTGAGTTTTAAAGGATGAGACAGATTTTAACAGAAGAAAGTTTATTTCAAGCATGGGAAATGATCTATACGAATGCCTAGATTGGACTAAGGGTAGGGTGGGATTGTAGAAAAGCAAGATGTATATAGATTGAAAGAGTTAGAGCCAGAAGGAACATAATATATAATACTCCCCAAACCACAGCATTTTAGAGACTAGAAAGTATATACAATTCAGAGAAATGAAATGAAACAATTTGCCAAATTCATATAGGTAGTAAGTAACTTAGTTCAGTTTGCTTGAAGTCATGTATATGAAGAGAAGGAGAGCAAAATAAGGCTGAAAAAGGTAGGTTGGAGAAAGACTATAACTATCAGACTATAGGGTTTAGAATCTGACCAGCTAAGATTATTTAGGAGGTGATCTGAAGAAGACTGTGTAATGAGAGGGAAAAGACTAATGGAAGAAAAATCAATTAAGTGTCAATATAATCTGAATATTGCAAGTCAAACTGATAATTTATGAAGCCTTGAAATAGGATTCAGATAGAATGAGTTTAAAAACATCAATGCAGTGGAGAAAAAGAGGAAGATTTGATTAATATATTGCTTCTCTAAAGTATTATCACCTTGGGCTGATTTTTTTTGAGTGTGTGACAAATACATTATGATTCATCTTCTTATTCATTAAATATAAAATAATGTACACAAGTAGCACTATGAAGCAATAAAGAGCCCTCAGCTTGAAATCAAAGGACCTGGAATCATCACAGATCTTCTACTTACTTTCTGTACCTGGACAAGTAAAATGGCTCTTGCAGACTTCATCTCCTGATGTGAGGTTTTTTAAATCTCAGATTTTATTCATCACTCCTTTCTAGTTCATTAGATTAGTTGTTTCAGAGAATTTACTTTGTCATTAGTCTAGCTTTGGAAAAGCATTGCTTAGAAAGCATTGTTTCAGGAGAATGGTTGAGAAATGAATATAAATTATAAACTGCTAAAAGAACAAGTGGCTGGTGAGAAAGTACAGTCAATGAGTATAGATTTTTCCTAGAATTTTAACAGTATTAAGAGAGTTAAAGTTAATGCACCTGATAAGTTAGGAATTATCTCAATAATGCTAAGGCCAACTAAAGAACTTCTACCTCCACCCACCTCCATATACTCATATTACAAACACTGACATTAACCTAAATTCTCTCTCAGACACACACACACACACACACACACACACACACACACACACACACACACTTTATATTAAAAGAAAAAAAAAAAACAAGAAAGGGATAGACCCAATACTTGGTACAGATTATGTAATATTAAGAGTTGAAAAAAAAAGACTAAACTATTCAATTCCTCTTTTGTTTTCATTTTCTCCATCAAGAAGCACAATCTGACCCATACAAGTTACATGCCATGGTAATTAAGGAACTTGAAAATCTGACTATAGTTATACTAACAATCTAGGAGAAATCACTGAGAACTGTGCAGATGTTAGAAAACTTGATGAATATTGACTAATTTTCAAAGAAAGGGAAAATACAGGTCTAAATACATCAATGAGTTTGATATGAATCTCTGGCATATAGAATGGGTTATGAAGTAGATTTGTGAACACTTAGAAAATAAAATGGTTATCAAAAAGAAACAAGATGAAATCACTAAAAAAGCGAGTGTCATTCCAAGCTAATTCCATATTCATTCTTAACAAAGTTGATATATCAGAAGAATAATGTAGATATATTTTACCTAGATATTGGAAAGTCTTTATTTGCTCCAAATCACTAATAATAAGAAAAATGCAAATTAAAACAACCCTGAGGTTTGATCTCATATACAGAAAATTGATAAAGAAATAAAAAATAGGTATATCAATATTACAGAATTCTGGAAAGAAATATTAATACCTTGTTGGTGGAGCTGTCGATTAGCATAAGCACTCTGGAAAGCAATTTGGATTGATGTAAAAAAAGACTGTACTGTTTGACTCAGAGATTCTGTTGCCAGGCATATTCCTCAAGGTGGACATTAACCAAAAAAACAGCTCTCTATACATCAAAATATCCATGCAGCATCTTTTGTGGTAAAGACCCAAAAACAAAATAAATGCCCAATGATTAAGAAATGACTAAACAAATTGAAATATTTATGTAATGGGATATTACTCTCTTGTTAAAAATGATGACCCTGGTGAATACAGAAAAGCATGGAAAGACCTACATGAACTAATGAAAAATGAAGGAAATAGAGCCAGAAAAACAACAAACACAACTACAAAAGTATAAATGGGAAAAAATATCACAACACAATAATAAAAGGAATGTTACAAAATGACAAACAAGCCTGGTTTAAATAGGAGATATTAGAAGACAAGGAAACACATATATCTGAAGGAGGCAAGCTTGAGGAGGAACTTTAGAAGGATGAGTAGACTGGGATTTGGGAGAATAAGGAGGGAAGAATGAAGAAAGAGCTTTTAGAGGCGTGTGTATGAATTAAGTTTGGGAGGGTGGGGGAGAGAGTGCAGCAGGTCTTGGAGGGATGGGTGAGGAAATAGGAGTGGGAGGAAGGGAAGATAAGGTAGCAGGGATAGAGTAAAAAGAAAAACTGAGAAATAAAATAGTAAAAATGAGATGGGGGAATTCACAAATAGTAATTATAACTTGGAATGTGAATGGAATTTTTATAGCACATATTTGTTTTTTTAAAAAGTGAATGAAAAATTTTTTAAAAAGACCCCCCCCATTGTTCTGCCCAGGTGAGTAATCCACAGATCCACAGATGGGGTGGAATATTATCTGATATAAGGGATGGCTTTCTGTGGTAGAGAAGGAAAGGGTACAGGGAAAAATCTAGGAAATGTAAAAATAGAGATCAGTAAATATGTATGTATGTTTTAACAAAATCATGCTATTTTGCTAAGGAGAAAAGGGTGGCTGGACACTCTAGATTGGGATTTATAGGCAAGTAAGCAAATGTCTAGGAACCATTTATCAGGAAATTAGTTTTCTTGCATTGCCAACTTTACCTCCATGAAAGTTTTTTTTCCTTTCTTCTTAGGGAAAGGAGAAATACAAGAAAGAATATAAAGGCATTAGCAGATAGCTTTGTAACTTGTGGCCAACTGGGGACTTGAAACAAAGAAGGTTTAGTTAAGTGACATTCTGCCATCATTTTCATGAATTTAAGCAACATATAATTATGACTGATAGTCATAATCAGCAAACTATTATATACTTGAAACCCATGAAATTTGTTTTCTTACCAATCTGTCAAGGAAATTTAATACCAAAGAATATAATGATAATTCTTCTTCTGTAATTTGCATCCTTAACTTTGAAGGCTTTAGCTTATTGTAAGTCTACAGACTGGTATCTTCCATTTTACTTCTCAGATTTCTCAAACTTGCCAAGTACTATTTACAAATGTTAACACATGCTCTGGAGCTACTATCCAGTATTTAGAACAGTTCCTGATACAGAGTAGGCTCTTGTTAAATGTTTATTGCATGGTCTATCCCAACTCCTACTCTCCTGTGTGTCTCAGATCCCCAGAGCCTAGATGCTACCTCTCCTCAGGGCTCTAGAGGCACTATAAGGTGAAAGCTGAGTGCCTTTTCTAACATTAAAACTCAAAACTGCCATCATTGTGCTTCTCCCTATGATTTTGATATGAGATTCTATTTAGTCAGTCAACCTTAAAAAGCTTTTATTAAGAAAGTATTTATTAAGATTGTTTAGGAACAGTTGATACAAAACAGATATCACCTCCCACAAAAGTCTGTTACATACTCTTCCAGAGATACATACAAAGCCTTGGGGAAAATGAGAAAGCTTAGAAAATACACATAGGCATGGAATAAAACATAGTTCCTGGTTTCTGCATTTTTCTCCCTTCGGTATGGTTCTCTTCCTTTATTATTGAAGAAGACCAAAATGACATAACTGTGAGACAAATTATGTTGTGTCTGACTGTGACTGATCAGGTGAGTAAGAACATAGAATGCTCTTCTACAGATAGGGCACAAAGTAGTCCATGTGAACACCTGGGGTGGGTAATTTAAACTTACAGATGTCACATTTCCTTTGAGCTGCTTCAATTCTGCCTTCCTTATAGAATTCAGCACCCTCACTGATGAGAGCACACCATGCTGGAAGGTTCTGTGTTAGTGCCTCCTATGTTGCACAATCAATTCTAAAGTTTTTTTTTAATTTTTAAATTCTAAAGTTCTTAAGAGAGATGTTCAGGGTACCCTGATATCACTTCTTCTGACTCTCTTGTGAGCACTTGCCCTGTGTGAGGTCTCCATAAAATAGTCTTTTTTTTGGCAAGCATACCTCTGGCATCCTAACAACATGACCACTCTCTGTAGTAATGTTGGAGTGCTAGGCAGTTTAGTTCGAGAAATGACCTCAGTGTCTGCTAACTTCTCCTGCCAGGTGAACTTCAGAATCATCCTAAGACAATTTAAATGGAAGCAATTCAATTTCCTGACATGGCGCTAGTAGACTGTCCAAGATTCACAAGCTTACAGCAATAAGGTCAGTACAATGGCTCTGTAGATCTTCAGTTTGGTAGTTAGTCTAATACCTCTTCTTTCCCACACTTTCTTTCAGAGTCTCCCAAATCCTAAGCTAGCTCTTGTAATGTGTGCATCAATCTCATTGTCAATATGTACCTCCCTGGAAAGAACATTGCCAAGGTAAGTGAGCTTGTGTGCTGTATTCAAAACTTCTCCATTGGTGTTATCAATGATTACACATATGAATAATGTGGTGCTGACTAATGGAGCACCTGTATTTTCTTGGTATTAATTGGTAAGCCAAAATTAGCACAAGCAGCAGACAATCTTTATGAGTAGCTCAAAAAGCTTTTTTTTTTCCTGGACTCTGTAGTACTGTGAATTTGTGTCCACTTTGTCCTTTTCTCCTGATACAGACACTTTCAAGAATTGTTCCTGTCCCAAGAGATCAATATAAGACTGAAAAGAAAACAGAACATCCAAAATTCTCCAAAATTTAAAGTTCAAAAAGTCCTCCTCCAGCCAAGGAAGGGGAGAAGAGATCAAAGTCAAATTCAAAGTGTTTCCCTTCTTTTTAACTTCAAAATGGAGATAAGCCAGAATATTTTCCTCCTTTACTACTGGCTAGAGTCTTAATTTCCTCTGAATGCTTGAATAGCTCAGGTTGTGAATTGCTTTTCCATTTTAGTGATGGTCCTCAGGGTATGACTATTTTTCATCAGCCAATCTAAAAACACTCTTCCAGTCTACTTACTGTCACTAGAGGTTCATATGAGGACTATCTAAAGTATTAGATTGATTGTCTGAGTGAGTAGTTCTCACCTCATTAAGATATCTAGGTATCATCATTTCAAAGGAAGTTTTGTGACTTGGTTGATTTACTCAATCGACCCCAACCTCTATGCAAATATTTTACCTCCTGAGATTTAATAACCTAGGGTTCTAAAAACACGGGAGAAATATATGAATGTACTGATAAGAAAACTAGAAACAACAATCATTTTTAATAAAATATTAATGTTTGAAGAAAATTAACTAAGACCTGCTTTCAAAGCTTTTACATTCTATTAGGAAAAACAATCTAAATAAACATACACAAAACATAAAGTAGGAGAAAGAATATACATATATATATATGTATATATATACTTCAAAGTAATTTGATAATGGAATGGATTAAGTTAGATGGAGGGCAGATCAGGAAAGAAGGAAGGAAAAAAGAGGAAAGGAAAGAAGGAAGGAGGAAAAGAAATAAGGCAGCAAGGAAGAAAAAAGGAGAGAAGAAAGAAAAGAAGGGAGGAAGGAATAAAAGAGAAAAGGAGAAAAAAGAAATAATGAAGAAAAGAAGAAATGAAGGAACAATAAAAGGAAGGAAGAAAAGAAGGAAGGAAAGAACAGAGGAATGAAGGAAGGAAGAAAAAAGAATGAATAAATGAATGAATGAACAAAGGAAGAAGGGTAAAAAAAAGGAAGAAGGAAGGAAGGAGGGAAGGAAGGAAGGAAACCTGGATTTATTAAGCCCCTACTTGTTCTAGGCATTGTGCTAAGTGCTTTCTACATGTCTCAAAACAATCCAAGACATCAGGTGCTCTTTTGATCCCTATTTTACAGTTGAGGAAAGTAAGGCACATGAGGTTAAGGGGCTTACCAAGAGTCACAAGTGTCTGAGGCTGGATTTGAATTCATATCTTCCTGATTCCAGGTTCTATGCACTGTGTACCACCTAGCCTAAATCAGGAAAGACTTTTTATAAAAGGTAGGATTTGTAGTGCAGAGGAAGGTGAGAAATGAATAATAAGACTGCTAAACTAGATTTGTATTCTAAAATAAGAGGAGTCTAGTTTATCTTGGAAGGCAATATGGAGCTACTAAAGTTTGTTTAGCAGGAAAGTGAAATGATTAGTTCTGTGCTTAAAAAAATAAAGAATAATAGAAATCATTAGTATTTATGGCATGGTATCGTTGTGAGGATGAAATGAGCTCATGTTCAAAAAGAATTTCCCAAACTTTAGTGAGCATCATGTGTCAGCCATAACTCTTACCATCTTCTTCCATTGTCAAGGTAGACCAACTCACAGAATCCAAATGGAAAAGGGGTTCTATACAGATAATGAGACTCTCTAGATGCTCCTACTTGTGGATGAAATTGGGTTGATTGTGTCAAGTCCTAAGACCTCAATTAAGTTCATGATTACTCACAATAGATCAACCCAGTAATCCAAATGGATAAAGAATACATAATACTGACATTGACATGCAGTTGCTTGAACAGTTGCTTGAACAGTCTGTTGGGCACTATATGTGAATGATAATGTTGATACCAAAGGACAGGATGATGTCCCTTATGTTCTGGTTCATTTTTGCAATTGTAATACTTGGAACAAGTCTGCAGATTTAGGTATTACTCTACAATCTACAAACATGCACAGCTCATCACGTATCAGTTAAAACTATTTCCTTTTATTAGGTTCCTGAAGTTTAATGTGCAGTACCTCAGCACAGGCATTATAGATGGACAATAACCTCAAACGAAGAGGAGGAGGAGAGTGGGTTGAATTGCATGTAGGAAATTACCCAGGACTTTTGATGATCATTAACTGCACCCTGACACAAAAGCCCATCTGGTATCCAGTACCAATATTTTTCTCAGTGATAATATATAGTTGCATATTGGAGAACATCATTATTTATGAATAAAAACTGCTGGTGACCAAAAAGGGCAAAGAAATCTACCCAGAGAGCATAAACAAACTGCAGTATATTACAAATAATTGCTTGCAAAAAAGGAGGATAAAAGTCTTCATATATTTCTAGTCTTTTTATTTTTAGGTTTTTTTCAAGGCAAATGGGGTTAAGTGGCTTGCCCAAGGCCACACAGTAGGTAATTATTAAATGTCTGAGACCAGATCTGAACCCAGATACTCCTGACTCCAGGGCCGGCATCGGTGCTTTATCCACTACGCCACCTAGCCTGCCCCCATATATTTCTAGAAAGGCAGATGGTGCAATGCCATAACAAGAATGAAGGATGGAAGAAAGGAAACAGATATTTATTAATTATGTTCCAGTCATTTAGTAATGCTTTCCAAGTATTATGTCATTTTTATCTTCAAAACAATTCTGGGATATGGATACTATTATCATTTTGAAAGTGAGGAAACTGAGGGAGAGGTAAATGATCTGCCCAAAGTCATACAGCTAGTAAATGTCTAAGGCTGGATTCAAACACAGATCTTATTTACTCCAAGCATAGCATTCTATCCACTGTGCCACCTAGCTTGCCTAATTCCATGTATTATCATCTATCCAAATAATAATAATAATAATAATAAATAATAATAATAGCAAACCATACATAGAGACTCTTAATCTTTTTGTGTCAGAATAATGAAGACTATGTGAAGGTCAAAATAATGTGTTTAAATGCATAAAATAAAATTCTTTACAAAAAAAAGTTGAAATACAGTTATCAATTTTAAGTTCTCAGACCCCCAGGTTAAAAATCCCTCTCTGGTTTAAAGGAAGCCTTCCATTGTGTTGTCTATAGGAATATTTATGGGCAAGAATATACAGATAGAAAAGGCATAGATGGATATTAATCAGTTACAGAGTGAGAGGAAGATGCTTACATCAGTGAGATCGACTGTACATAAAAGATACACTGATGAAATAGAAGTTGGTTCAGTGTCTGACAAATTCAGGCCTTGAAGGTTTATATTAAATGATATATTCCTAGTACTTCATATATAATTGGAATTTTGTACCTACTGCTTGTAAGATCTGTCCCTAACCCCAATCTCTCCATCATATATCCAAGGAACATTACAGTTAATCTGAAAAAATAATTTTCAATTAATTAAACCCATCCAAAAGGCTGTTACTTCCAAAGATAATGAGCATCCTTTTATTGGAAGTATTTGGGCATATGATCAGTTATCAGAGGAGCTATAAAAACTGAGTCAGATGGAAGATATTCAAATTCCCTTATGATTCTAAAGATTCCAATAGTAAAAAGTTTTTCAGCATCAATGTAGGTAGAAAGGTTGATGGGAGAAAATTATTTTTTTAGACTAAATATAAAAATGAATATTTTAAAATATATATTTTGGTTCTCTCTTAGCCCAAAGAAGTGTATGTATATTCCTGAAACCCTTCACCAATAAATGAGCTAATTTTTGTCAATAGAGTTTATGGTCTACTATAAAGCAACATATTCATTTTCTAGGAGTTTTATTTTTTAATATTTCCACAGCTTTGCTAACTGCCACTAGCTTGAATGATTCTTAATAAATATTATTAATTCCAGAGAACCAATGATGATATATACTACCCACCTTCTCACTGAGAGGACAGACTATTTTTGACATGAAAATGTGAGAATTTATTTTCCATAATTATAAAATTTTTTGTTTGTAACTTTTTTCATTTAAGAGCAACATATTTTTGTTTTCTCTTACTTTCTTCCATTGGAAAAAATAACAAAAATCTTGTAGCAAATATGTCATTATATATGCAACAATTTGTATTTGTTACAAAAAATTTTGAGAAAGGGAAAGTAGGAAAGAAAGGAAATAAATGTTAAACTGAAAAAAGTAAAGCAAAAACAAATACATTATATTACTACCCTGACTCTTTGTCAGTGTAATCTTTCTTTGCTACTACTCCATTGGAAATGAAGAGACACTAATCTAGTACCTACACACGAAAGGTAGAACTTATTCTACAATATACATGAGAAGTGATCATCCATCATCTGCTACAATGATAGGGAACCCACTGTCAATTCAACAAACATTTTAGAAATTTTTGTCTTTGGGCAGCCCATTATAATTTTGGGCAATTCTAAGGGTTGAAGTGTTTTTCCCTTATTAACAGAAGAGTTCCACAGAAGTCCTACTTCCCTTTCACAGAATAGAAGTAAACCTGGACTTTTGAAGGGCATGTTAGTAGGGTGCAAATTAAAAAAAGGCTTCAGGTAAGCACAGAAAGACTAATCTGGAAGACCTGAGTTCAAATTCTCCCTCAGACTTAAAAGTTATGTGACCCTGGGAAAGTCATTTAGCATCTCTGGGCTTCAGTGTCCTTTAATGTAAATTGAGGGGCTTGGGCTTTATGGTTTCTTAGATCCCTTTCAATTCTAAGAAACTGTGGCCATTGCAACCCACAAAAGTAAGAAAAACATATTGATGCCTAGGTCTGTGCTACTTGACTGCCACTTCTATGGTGAAGGTCATGGATATTGAAAGGGGAGCAAGTTATCTTAAATTTTGCTGAGATACTATAATTTTTTCAAACCTTTATCTTATCAGTACTCTAAAGTGTAAGATCCTCACCTGATGATAAATAGAATGATGATAATATGCCATTAGAGTAACTGCACTGTACTTATATTTATGTTATTGCTACATATGAAACAAGATGATCAAAGTCTAAATATAAAGATGGCTGAGGTATCCTCCTTAGAGATGAAAATAAGGGAATTGGCAGTGCATCCAAGGAAATCAGAAATGTGTTTTCATGGGACTCACTTATATTGCAGTGCTCATTATAAGCATTTGCAACATGTCTACCATGCAGATAATAAAAGTTTGAGTGCCATCATCTATTACAAAGGATAAAAAATGGAGAAAACTATAACAAATAACTCACTAAAGTGTTCCAAATTACATTGGCAAGTACTTTAAAATTCTGTGATCCTAATTTAAAGGCAAGGACAAAAAAAAATAAAGATAAGCACAGGCAGAATTAGTGAAAATCAAATAAAAAAATTACAGATCTGATTAAAAATAAAAGAAAAAATTGGGTAGAACATCGAAATGTTTCACAATTAAGTGTCATACTTTATTCCAGACAACAAAGCAAGACTATGACAAATATCAAATAATGTCACTTACGCAATAATGAAATTAAGATTATTTTAGTACAAAGAAAATAGTTATCCATATGAGAGTCAAATTCAAGTCAATTGTCTAGGTGGAGTCACACCATCAAATTGCTAGAGCAGAAAAGTTATAACCTCTATTAAATTAGAAGAATAAAAATGAGAAATAGATATGGTATGCAATTAACACATATCCAGAGAGATATAATTAAATAAACCATTGAAAACAAAGGATGGGAAATAGATGAGAGAACAAATATTAAAATAGACTATTAACAATTCTTGTGGTACTTTACTTAATGTACATCAATCTCCACTAATAAAAATGCCAAAAGGGCCTGTAATCTACCTAAGCTAACTAACATTTGAAGAGATATGTTAGTAAAGGGCAACATTAGTTTAGAATAGAAATTTGTTTATAAAAATCTTATGGGGCAGCTAAGTGGAAAAGTGGATAGCCCTGGAGTCAGGAGGAATGGGTTCAAATCTGTTTTCAGACATTTAACAATGCCTAGCTGTGTGACCTTGGGCAAGCTACTTAATTCCATGCCTTAAATAAATAAAAAAAATTTTTTTAAATCTTATGGAGGAGGATAGAAGTATGTTATGGGCAGTATCACCTCGTCACCTCATAAACTACTCAGAAGCTAGGAATAAAAAAAAATTACAGAAATCTTTTTAGGAGAACAAACTAAAGTTATCCTGAGACCAGTTAAGAATAAAATGGGGGGATAAGGAAAAATGGAAACTAGCTAACAAGACTTTATTTAAAAAAAAAAAAAAAACTACTCCAGTGGCAGTAGAACCAACACTTTTGCATCACAGTGTGTTTTATGAGAAAATAGAAATGGTACTAAAGAAACAAAGATGGAAAAGCAGTTGAACCTGAGCAAATATAAACATAGAAGGTCTAAGCTAAAAGTCATTTTATTTTAAGGGCATCTAGAAATCAATTCTTAGGGTATTTTTAAAAATTAAAGGATATCAAATGTTTGGAAGAAATCACAGATGTTTTAACTAGAAAAAAAATCAAACAAACCAATAATTATGAACCCATAAACCTACTTTCTCAGCTCTAAAAAAAATTTTTAAAAGAATAAAACACACACATGTATGTAGGTTATCCTTAAGGAAAGTAGGAGATGGGAATAATCAGGCTCTCCCAATAAAATGTAAGGCAATCTTCATCAGAATAATCAAATAATTGAGAAAATAAGATTACTATGGTGTACTTTTTTGTTAAGTAAAAAAGCTTATTTGGTAGAATATAATGTTACCTTGAGGACTCCTAATCATATCTTAAAATCATACAAAATTCTATAATGAGAATATAATGAGATATAACTTTGCTAACCCTTTGATTATTAATATTAAATGAAGATGCCTATTAATATTAATAATAACTAAATGTCAAATAGGATGTTTATCACAGAATCTAGATGGAAGAGGTAATATATAATAATAGCAAATTTCCCTAGATGCTATTTGTGGAAGATATTGTGATGATTATAATCAATATTTAGAACATTTTAGAGCTTCACAAAAAAGATTCATAATTTTCAAGAGTTCAACCTAACTACAATCAAATGCATCTATAATTTCATCAATTAGTATATTTTCTTCATTTATATAGATTTACAGCCCATCCATGGTTACCAACATACTGGAACTGCTTCTCATTTTCTCCTCATTTTACTAAGATACCAGTCCAACTATGGACACAAGAAAAAAAAAGTAGAAAATAATAGAATTAATTCATTGGCACACTTGTTTTCTAGAGACTAGACAATGAATTGGGCACAAAATTGACTTAAAGGAAAAGAGAAGGTTGTATTACATTTGAGAAATTGTGTAATATTTTAGGAATGTTAATCTTTCTGAATCAAGGCCCCACCTTCTTAATAAGACAATGATTTCACCAATATTAATTGACATGAATCTTGGAATATTAATATCGAAAGAATTAAATTTATATGTAATCAAAAATTCAATAGAAAAACATTTGGCAGGTATAATTAATACCAATGAAGAATCATGTACCAAAAATAGGATAGCATCATATCATTCACCAAAAAGGATAGCATCAAATTGATACATAAATTTAAAAATAGGTAGAATAGGGGTGGCTAGGTGACACAGTGGATAGAGCACCAGCCCTGGAGTCAGGAGTACCTGAGTTCAAATCCAGCCTCAGACACTTAATAATTACTTAGCTGCATGGACTTGTGCAAGCCACTTAACCCCACTTGCCTTGCAAAAACCTTAAAAAAACAGGTAGAATGTTCATATAGTAAGAATAAGAGATAAGAGAAACTAGATCATGTACTATACTGGTAGCCTTGAAATATAAAGATATCTTTCATGAGGCCCCCAGCATATTGGGTGTCCCTTGCCATGGAAAATTCACAGGAGGACATGAACAAAGAGTAACACAGGAAAAAATGTAGCTTTTATCAGCTTCACCATAAGAGTTAATCCATCAATATATGAAATATGCTAAAAAACAGACAATATTTCAAATGCTTTCCTTCCCAGCCCTTTGCAAAGAAGCAGAGGAATAAGGCAGGGATCCACCTATGGGCTAGGACAAAATCTGACTACATTTCCCATGAAACACTAAGTACTAAGCATAAACACTGATTTACAGTTGAAAAAGGAGTCTGTTTTCTTGAAGCAATAGAGCCTAGAGATTAGTTCTGATTGGGACAAAGAGAAATATACTGTTGAGAAAGAGGAACCAAGAAGAATGAGTAGAATAGAATGGCAATAGGAACATAAGCAAAAAGAGGATCAAGGACTTTGATTATTAAGCCAAAGGTGACACATTTCTCAAATTAGCAGATCACAAAGAACTGATATCTTGACTGTAACAAGCTACTGGAATTGTAGGACATCCAAGGAAAGATGGAAATGCTAAGTTCTAGGAATTTGATTCCTGCCTCAATAGCCCAACTGCAGAGAAACTTATCCAATCCTTCCATTATTGAAAATGGGAGTTATAGGAAACGTTTAAGATTAAAATTACTTTGGAGACACAGTGAATGAGTTTGTGTTTGATGAAAATGTGTATGTTTTTTTTTATTTTTAGAGCTCATTACTGTCTAGAAACAATAAAATGAATCATTTCTAAGCTTATTGATAGTATTGATATTGATAGCATTATCGATAGTTTTCTAGTAGGGATGAAACTGAATACTGGTTAGATATGAATTAACTCCATAGTTGTCAGTTGTGTGGGCAGAGTGAGCCATGTAGGTTATTAATTATCCCAAAGTTATTTCCATATGGCCTATCATGTTAGAGCAGAGGTTTTGATAACTTGGATTACATTTACATGGAGCTGAAATCTCTCTCTTTGCAACATCAATTTATTGATCCTAATTCTACCCTCTGAGGCATAATACAGTAAGTGGAATCTCTTTGACACAATAATCCTTCGAGTATTTATCAAGAAATGGCAATCCTTCAAGTAATTGAAAAAAATTATCATGACCCAATCCTCCCCACAATGACTTTTTTCCTCCTGTGTAGGCTTCCCCAGGTCCTTCTAATTTTGGACCAGAAAAATATTGAGCAATTATGTTGTTTTCTTATCATGGGATTAGTATTCTGCTTCTGTCTTCAAATCTCTTTAAAAAAGTATTTTTTGATTGAGAAATGGTTCATGAATATAATAGAATTATAAAGAATTCAAAGAAAACTGGGAAGATTTATGTGAACTGATATAGAAAATAAACAGAACTTATAAAATAATATCAAAAAAAGATGGCAATATAAATGGAAATTACAATAAAACAAATTTGAATGTTATTATAATAACCAAACTTGGTTGCAGGGAAAATCTGATAATATGTACTTCCTCCTCTTCATGGTAGAGGTGAAGATTGAAGGATAAATAAGATTACATGTACTGTTATATGTCATGATATATTGGTTGGTTTTGATGAGCTGATTTTCTTCTTTTTAAATGTTTGTTAAAAAGGAAGGATTAGAAGTGACTAGGTGGTACAGTGGACAGAGCACCGGCCCTGGAGTCAGGAGTACCTGAGTTAAAATCTGGCCTCAGTCACTTAATAATTACCTAGTTGTGTGGCTTTGGGCAAGCCATTTAACCCCTTTTCCCTTGCAAAAAACCTTAAAAAAAAAAGGAAGGATTAACCATTTTGGAAAATAATTTGGAACTAAGAACTATAAAACTATGCATACCCTTTGATTCACTAATACTACTTACAGATATTGTATGCCAAAGAAATTTTCTAAAAAGGGAAAAGAATATCCCCCCAAAATTTATAGCAGTTCTTTCTGTGGTGACTAATAATTGGGAACTGAGGGGATACCCTTCACTTGGGGAGTGACTGAACAAGTTTTGGAATATAATTATAATGGAATATTATTGTGCTATAAGAAATGGCAAACAGAATAATTTCAGAAAAACCTGAAAAGATTTACATGAACTGATACAAAATGAAGTGAGCAAAACCAGGAGAACATTGTACAAAGCAACAGCCATATTATATAAAAAAAGAATGAATTGGTCATTTTTAACAATAATCCAAGACAATAGACTCATGGCAAAAAAAACATACAAAGAATTGATGTCTGAAGCATGCAATTATTTCTTTCTTCATTTCTTTCTTCCTTCCTTTCTTTTTTTCTCTCTTTTCTTTCTTTCTTTAGTTTTTTCTTTCTTCCTTTGCTTCTTTTTTTTGTTCATGTTTCTACACAAAATGACTATTTTGGAAATGTTTTAGATGATTGAACTTGAATTACCTATAACAGATTTTGCTATCTCAGAAAGGAGTTAAGAGGGGGAAGAAGGGATAAAATATGGAACTCAAATTGGGAGAAAATAAAGTATGAAACAAAATAAAAGGGAAGAATTATTAAATAAGAAAGTGGAGTGGCATATATTTGGAGTACATGTGACATAAAACCAAAAGGTGTAATACTATGAATTTTGAAATACCTTTCTGGGATATACTCATTAATATATTCAGGAAAACCTTACAGAGGATTTCAGATCAGTCAAAGTTTACCATTCCATCTCCAAGTTTAATTTGATATTTAAATAAGTTACTACTGCCATACACCATGATCCATTCAATATAACTCATATATATTCCTTACATTTGAGAAGCGAAACCTCCTTGGTGATCAATTGGAATTGCAAGCATTTCCAATCAAAATCTTGTACCCTCAACACACACACCCCCCCCAGCCACACACACACACACACACACACACACACACACACACACACACACACACACAAGTGAACCACAACCGCAGCTACAGTGCAGCCGCACTGGGTGTCTAGATCCCTGGGGGCACCTGGGTCTATAGCAGAGGGGGCAGTTTCCAGACCTCCTGGCCTAGGGATCACCAGGAATAGCTTGAAGGCATAGTGAGAGAACTCTGCTGCAATAGAGTGGGTGTGGAGCGACCACTGGCCTCAAAGAAGCCCTGAAGTGAGAACTTGTAGCAGCAATCAAGGAAGCCAGCCTGTACCTCCAGAACCCAGCTCACAGACATTAAGAAAGTCAGGGGAGACTGCAGAGGTTTCTCTGCTCTCCCTGGGTCAGGACTCAGCTGTCTGCACACACTCAAATCCGGGTTGCAATTTGGGCTCCCATACCACCACAGTCAAGCAGGGAGTCTTCTCACAGCTCCAGGGCAGAGGGGAGGGCCTGTGGTCATCCACATACCAAATCATAGGGAAGAGAGCCTTTCATAAGACCTTGGAGGAATTAAGGTCATTGTGGGTTGTTCCCCCCCCCAAAAAAAACCAAGTCGGGGGGAAGTGTAGTAAATCAGTCATAGACTGAGGATATGAGCAAAAAAAGAAGAATCTGATGACAGAAAATTACTTTGGTACCATGGAAGATTCAGAGGATGAAAAAAACCAAAGCTTCTATATCCAAAACCTCCCAGAGAAATAGAAAATGGGCTCAGGCTATGGATGAGCTCAAAAAAGATTTTGAAAAACAGTTGAGGGAGGAAGAGGAAAAATTGGAAGGAGAAATGAGAATGCTGCAAATAAATCATGAAAATCAAATCAGCAGCTTGGTGAAAGAAATACCAAAAAATACTGAAGAAAATAATATGTTAAAAACCAGTTTAGGCCAAATGGAAAAAGCAACACAAAAAGGCAAATACAGAGAAGAATGCCTTAAAAATCCAGAATTGACCAGCTGGAAAAGGAGATAAAAAAGCTCTCTGAAGAAAATAACTCCTTCAAATGTAGAATGGAACTAAAGGAAGCCAATGACTTTTTGAGAAGTCAGAAAGAAATAAAACTATACCAAAAAAACAAAAATTAGAAGAAAATGTGAAATATATCATTAGAAAAAAACAACTAATCTTGAAAACAAGCCCAGAAAAGATAATTTTAAAATTATTGGACCACCTGAAAGTCACAACCAGGAAAAGAACCTAGGCTTCATTTTTCAAGAAATAATACTGTAAAATTGCCCCCCAGATCCTAGAAGCAGAGGGTAAAATAGAAATTGAGGGAATTCACCAGTCACCTCCTGAAATCGATCCCAAAAGAAAAACTTCCAAGAATATTAATAGCCAAATTTCAAAATTCCCAAGTCAAAGAGAAAATACTAAAGGCTGCCAGAGACAAACAATGCAACTACAGTAGCTCCATAGTCAGGATTACACAGGATCTGACAGCATCTACATTAAGGGTTCATAGAGCTCAGAACATGATATTCCGGAAGGCAAAAGATCTTGGTTTACAACTGAGAATCAACTACCCAGCCAAAATGAACCTTCTGGCACTTTCAATGAAACAGGACTTTCAACTTTCCTACTGAAACAACCAGAGCTGAACAGAAAATTTAATCTCCAAGTACAGGACTCAGGTGAACCATAGAGAGGGTGGACAAGAAGGACTAAATATGAGGAACTTAATGATGTTGAACTGTTTGTATTCCTGCATGAGAAGACACTGATAACTCATATGAACTTTCTCATTTATAAGAGCAATTAGAAGGAGCATATATAAACAAGGCACAGGAAGGAGCTGAATATAATGGTATAAAATAGTAAAAAAGATGGAATCAATGGGTGATAAAGGAAAGTGCTGGGAGGAAGAGGAAGGAGAGGAAGAAGGGGCTAAGACATTTCACATAAGAGTCAAGAAAAAGTTTTTTCAATGGAGTGGAAAGGGGGAAGGCAAAGGGGAATGAGTGAGCTTTCATTCTCATCAGAAATGGCTCAGAGAGGAAATAGCATACACACTTAATATGGTATAGAAATCTGTCTTACCCTAGAGAAAAATGAGAAGGAAGGGATGGGATAAGGGGGAATGGGGGGAGGAAAGAAAGGGGGAATAGGTGATAGAAGAGAGGGAAGATTATGGGAAAGGGTTCTCAGATACAACACATTTTTGGACAGGGACAGGATGAAAGGAGAGAGAGTATAGAATAAATGAGAGTGGGAAGGAATACAGTGGAGGAAAATATACTAGTAATAACAACTGTGGGAAAAATATTGAAGCAACTTCTTTGGTGGATTTATGATAAAGAAGGCAATTTATCCTAGAGTCAGAGCCATTGGAATCTGAACACAGACTGAAGTACATTTTTTTTCTTTCTCACCATTTTTGAGGTTTCTCATCTTTGGGGGGTGGAGGGGGGTTTATATTTACTCTCACAAGAAGATTATTGTGATACCAAAAAACTTCATGGAAATTAATAACAAATCTTTATTTATGACTTCTGTTTATAGCTTACAGTATGGAATATCTTCCATTTTTTGTTGCAAATGAAATCAAATTTACCACCCATCCACTCACCCTGAAGAGCATCTCATACAGTCCCAGACTATAAAACTCTTGATGTTAAAATCATGCCACCTCAGGAGTTTAGGTTTTCCCTTCTAGAAACTCCAGAGTAATTGAATCAAAACTTCCTTTATATAGTCCTTTTTAAACTTAGGTAAAGGGCAAAATCAGTTTTATCTTCTTAACTTTTAAGCACAATGGAAGAGTTTGGCCTTTCATTGAGTTTTTTTTTTTTTGAGCAAGGAATATAGGAAGTAGACTTATATAAATGCTACACGACCTTTACAATATTTGACTGGACTCTTTGGCACCATGTGTAATGATTTGGACTCAACCCTGATTACAATACTGAAAAGCACAAGCAGTAGATCTTGAGTCTGAAACTAGGGGACAATTAGTTGTTTTCGTTAGTGGGAGTTTTATGAGTTCAGTAAATGAAGACGATCTGGTTGAGTGGTTAGTAGAAGATGGGGAATTTGGCATAGTAAAATCAGAACTTCTTGCTTATTCAGAACTTTTGCAGGAATCCAGAGACCAATATCCTTCCAATCCCAAAGAAATACTATCCTGCTAAAATTTCATGAGCTGCCTACTCTCTTATGACGCAAAGACCATACAAGCATTCTTGCTAGGGGGTTTGATATTCTCATCAACTTTCACCCTCAAGCAAATAGGCAGATTTGTAGCTTTAAAGTCTGTTTGATGTCCAAGGAAATGATAAGTGATCTTCAGTTCCTTTTCCTATTGATTTTTCCTGCCAAGGCATAAATTTTATTCTCTTGTTGAAATTTAGAATGGAACAGTTTGAACTACAAATGAATCTCATTAAGAAACATTACCTGGTCTACTTCACTTTCTCTATATGGAATAGAATCTGTTTAACTCTAATGGGGTAAAGTTGCTGAGAGTGTTGGGAACTTAAGTTGTAAACATGTGACACTTGATGATATTACTGATATTTGTGTGATATACATCAAGCATGTTCTTGACAAGATGCATTTATATCATTTCATAACTAAATCAAATTATGTTCTGTGGAATTACAAGTTAATTGCAGATGTGCTAAATCTTTTTTTCTGACTGTCCTTCAATGTCAGAGACTCCAAAAGTGTACAATTCAACAAATGCTTATTATTTACTGGGTAGCTAGATGACACAATAGATAGAGTGCCAGACTGGAGCCACAAAGACACATTTTTCTGAGTTCAAAGCTAACCTCAGGCACTAGTTATATGATTCTGGATAAGTCACTTAATTCTATTTAGCACACTTTGTTCATCTGTAAAATGAACTGGGAAGGAAATGGCAAACCATTTCAGTATCTTTGCCAAAAAAACCCTGAGTGGGATCACAAAGAGGTAAATACCACTGAAAATGACTGAACAACAATAAATTAGGATAATAGAAATGGGGTTGGAGAAGAATGTTTAATTGCATTAAGGGAATGCTGTTTTCAATTGTCTAAGCTGGGAATATAAATAAATAAATTTATTTCCAACATAATTTCTCTCTTAAGTTTTCTCTATCCAAGCCTCCATTGCCATGTCTTTAAGAAACAGCTGCAAGTAATGTGCATCCACAGTGGGGTATTGCTGACTGGCTGTGTGTGACTGGTTCTTCCTTCTCCAAGGCAATCAATTTTTAAGGAAGAGAACCCCAAATAGAAGGTGATTCAGGGTACTACTTCTCTGAAATTGTGACGGGCAAAATACAAGAAAAGGCCCAATACCTGTCCACCCATCTTTCTACTTATGTTTTTAGAGTAAATAAGACTATGCAGAATCCAAACTAAACTAGAGGCATTCAGTCTTTTAGCTCTTCTAGGCTGCAATGCCCAACAAAAATTGTCAAGCCACATATAGAATTTAATATCTATTTATAACTACAATGTAACTCATATTACCAATGAGTATAAAAATAAAATATAATAATGCCATGTGAATGGGCTTTAAGGGTCATCTGCAGCCCACACAGGTTGGACACATATTCTCTAATCTGTAATGTATAAAAATTTTGAAAGACATTATTTCTGAGGAATTAATCATTTTATTAATTATGACTTATGAAAATTAATAAAAGGGTGGTCATTTGGCCTTCTTTAACAAACCAAATTCAAATCATGGTGGCAGCTTGATGCTTATATGCCCATAGAAAAATCAGGTATTCCTAAGAGACTGGCAGAAAACTAATTGTTTAATAATCAATGAGAAGAATGAATATTATAATAAGAGATTGTTATTCTGATGAGAGGCAAGGGAACATGATTTTGATTATGTTACTATTACTCTCAGACCATTCATAGTCTCAGACAATCTAGACAAAGGATCTACCTCCCACTCACACACCTAAAGTTGAATAGAAAATAATGGGCCCAAATTTACCTAGATTAAACTCTTTTTACTCTTTAATTAGAACTAAGCTTCCCCAGTTGGTTAAAATTTGTACAAGATTGAGGAGAACGTTTAAATCCAATCTCATTATCAGTCATATTCTTCAGAGGCTGATTTGACCTAGAAGAGAATACTGAAATTATAAGGGATAGAACTCCTGGATCTCTTCAATATTAACAATTGGTTGTTTAATAATCATTTCTACCAAAATCAATAAGTGTAGCAAGGATAATTAAACCAACCCATATAGAATATGAGGTTAAACATCTCCTATGGCAATAGAAAACTTTATCTTTTTTAGGGCACCAAGGAACACTTTCCAGCAGCCCTACACATAGGAATGTGTACATACACATATTATAAAGTCTTTCCAGAAGTTTACCATTAATGGTTACCATCAGAATAGATATACTGCTACTGTATCTGAAAAAGCAATTATAAAATTATTATAGTACATTTCAATGAAGCAATTTGAGACATATAGTTGAGAGATTTAGATGCCAATTTGTATGGGCATCTTTATCTAGCTTGGCTGGCAAAGTCAAAGACACTTTGGTTTAGCTCACCCTTGATTGATGCATTTGTAAAAGGTACCAACTCCAGTTTACTATTCATAAGTATCAAACAATAAATTTTAATAGTTAAGTTTATAACTTTGGTAGGACAGACTAGCTCCTGCACATAACTCACATATATTGTAACATATCCCAAATTCAGAATAAAAGGTTCTCAGATAACTAAACTCTGTACTCACATGTACTCTTTGTATCTTTTCTTTGATATGAATACATTTTAAGCAGGCCAGTTCCATGTGAAAGTGAGTTATCCTCTCTTGTGTAACTCTAGTAGCAAAGACTCTCATTTGATAAGAAGAATAAGAAAGCTTACACTTCTCAGGGGTAGTTAGTCCTCTCAAGTTTGCAATTAAGGACTAGTCCATGTTTGGCACTCCTCATTGCCAGTTCCCCTTATGAGAATTCAGGCTCTTAAAGTTCAAAACATTGAACATTTTTACTTAGAAATATAAGGGGTAGAAAAGACAAATACTGAATACCACTGGGAGATTCATCACTTCTAAAACCTGCATAGTTCTTAATCCCATTCAATAGTAAGGATCAGAAAAGACCTAATGCCTCTCAATTCTTCATCTTTCTGGGTGACTAAATTGATTCACCAGCTCCATGATATGAATTATTGTAGATTTATTCAATTACAATCAGCTTCAGCTTCCACCTGTAGAAAATCCTATCTCAGGGCAGCTAGGTGATGTAATGGATAAAGCACTGGCCCTGGAGTCAGGAGTACCTGGGTTCAAATCCAGTCTCAGACACTTAATAATTACCTAGCTGTGTGGCCTTGGGCAAGCCACTTAATCCCGTTCGCCTTGAAAAAAACTAAAAAAAAAAATCCTATCTTTTCCCTGAATTGCTGTTTTAATGAACCCTAGTCACATGAACTTGGGATAACAAAATCATTCCCCATAAGAATAGACAAATTGTACTTGACTATATACAGCATAGGAGCAATAAAAAACATTAGGTAGCATATAATAAAACTGCCACTTAGGTGTGGTTGCATGTTCAGAGCTCAACTAAATCATAGCAAGACAAACTGCTCTGAAGGCAAGGGTTCTAGGTTTAGGCACAGATAATTTTATCTCACTCCCCACTTTACTTGGAGGTAAAATTAATTTAAACTGCCCCAGGTCTATACCAGAGTTTTCCTTTCCCAACATAGTCTCAAATGATACTTTGAGACTGGGGGGACTAACTTAAACTTCCCCAATTTCACCAGTCTCCTGACTCATAACCATTGTGTTCAAATATTTGAAGGGCTATCATGAGGGAGAGAAATTAAGAATTGATTTCCTTGACCCAAGAGAATCAAACAAGGAACAATGGTCAGAAATTGCAGGCAGATTCCAGATCATTATAAAGAACAAAGAAATCTGATCCCCATTTTTCCCCATGTATAAAATGTACCCCATTTCCAAAAATTTTAGGATCTAAAAACGGGAGAGCCTTATACAGTGGTTGTGTATTTTTTGCTTGCATTTCCTGCTTTTTCTGCACTTGTGTTTGCGCTCATTGTTTCACATTTGTTATTGGTATATTAGGTTGATTTACCAGGTTCTGTGAAAAAAATGGATCAGAAAATATTTTTGTACAGTGCTGAATTCAAGTTCAAAGTTATCTTGTTTACAAAAGTGAATGGAAATCATGCTGCTGAACATCAGTTTGATCCTCCTCCAACTGAGAAAACAATCCAAGTCTGACTACAGGAAGAAGAAACCTACTGAAAACGTCCTGGCAGAAGAAGCTATGAGAGGCAAGTCAGCAAAATGGCCTGAGTTAGAGAGGAAATTGAAGATGTGAATTGCAGAGCAAAGGGCAAGTGGAATCCCTGTGTTCACAAAGATGGTTCAGCATGAGGCAAGAAGAATTGCTAATGAAAAAGAAGTTACTGATTTCAAAGAAGACACAATATATGCTTCAAGTTCATGAAATGGAAAAGACTAAGCATGTGTCCATGCACCAGACTTGCCCAAAAGATGCCTGAAAGCCATTGAGCAGAAGGTTCCTGAATTTCATGATGAATAAAGGTTGAGTTTAAAACTTTATGTATTACATTCTTTTCAAATTTTGGAGCCCAAAATTAAGGTGCATCTTATACATGGTAAATGTGGGAATTATAACTATTTTAAAAAGAAAAAAATTATTTTATGTACTCAACACGTAATTCATTGTCCTTCATGTGGTTCTGCTTATAAATGTTTGAGTTGAATGACTAAAGGAGAACTTGACAAATACAACAAATATAAATAAGAAGTAAACTACAAATAAAAAATATAAAAATATAGATTTGCTAGAAGCATGAAGAAAATGGAATGAGAATCTTAGAGTTTATATTTATTTGGAGACACTTATTTTATAAAAAACTGATCAGACTAGATCCTTAAATAAATCAAGTCATCAAGCATGTTTTAAGCCCATTCCAGACATTGTGCTAAGCATGGAGGTTACAAGGAAAGCAAAAATCCATTTATACATTCAGGAAGCTGACTCTTTAATGAAAGAGGTAACCTTTAAATAGCAAAGTATGTAAGAATTACATAAACAAGAAATGAAGAAAACAGAGAGATGGACCAAAGAACTAGTAAATAAAAACATGTCCTGGTGGAGACAAAATGGCAGAGTGGAGGGAGAAATTCCCAGAACCTCTCCCTCAGAGAATTCCAAATGCCTTAAAATTATGACTCTAACCAAATTCTAGAATGGTGGAACCCACAGAAAGACTGAGTGAAACAATTTTCCAGCCCAAAACAACTTGGAGGATCCACAGAAAGGGTATGTTTCACTGGGGTTGGAAAGGGTCACAAAGCAGCCCTGGCCACCCAGCACTGAAACAAACCAGTTCCAGTCTTCCAGGAACAGCCCATAAGGTTCCTGGGTTCCTGGGGTCACTTGGTTCCATTGCAGTAGGAGCAGTTTCCAGACAAAAGGCAACTTGGAAAGTTAGCAGGAAAACTCTGCTGTATCAGAGTGAGCACAGAACCCAGACCAGTGCAGGCTTCAGCACAGTAGCACCCTGGGAACCTGCAGAGCTACCTAGCATCTGCTTCCAGAGCACTCAGACCATGGATGGTAAGGGGTCAGGGAAGACAGCAGAGGTCTCTCCCCTATGCCAGGCCAGGACTCTGTTGCTTTGCCCATAAACAGATTCAGGTCACAGTCTGGGACCTGATACTGCCATAATGGAGCAGGGATCCTCCTCACAGTTCTAGGTCAGAGGGAAATGCTTGTGATCATCCCCAGACCAGAGCACAGACGAGAGCACAGACCAAGAGCCTCTCACGAGACCTTGAAGGAATTGAGGTACTTGACTAGGGAGTGTCCCCAAAACTCTCAAAAGTCTTGGAAAATGCATCTTCCACCCTGGAAGCAGAGCTCTACCTTAACTAAGAATTAAAATCAGGTCATGGGCTGGGGAAATGGGCAAACAGAAGAAAAAGAATTTGATAAGAGACATTTACTTTGGTCCCATGAAGGATCAAAATACACATTCAAAAGATGACAAAGTCAAAGCTTCTATATCCAAAACCTCAAAGAAAAAATAGGAATTGGTCTCAGGCTCTGAAAGAACACAAAAAAGATTTTGAAAACCAAGTAAGGGAAATGGGAGGGAAAATTGGGAAGAGAAATGAGAATAATGCAGGAAAATCATGAAAACCAAGTCAATAGCTTAGTGAAGGAGAGACAAAAAAAAAGAAAATAACATCTTAAAAACCAGTTTAGGTCAAATGGAAAAAGCAATTCAGAAGGTCAATGAGTAGAAGAATACCTTAAAAATCAGAATTGTTCAGATGAAAAAAGAGATAAAAAAGATCTCTGAAGAAAATGTCTTCAAATGTACAATAGTGCTAAGAGAAGCTGATGACTTGTGAGAAATCAAGCAATAATAAAACAAAACCAAAAAATGAAAAATTAGAAGAAAATGTGAAATTTCTCATTGGAAAAACAACTGACCTAGAAAACAGACCTAATAGAGATAATTTTAAAATTATTGGGCTACCTGAAAGTCATGACCAGGAAAAGAGCCTAGACTTTATTTTTAAAAGAAATTCTCCAGGAAAATTGTCTTGATATCCTAGAATCAAAGGGAAAAGGAGAAACTATGGGAATATGCCAATCACTTTCTGAAAGAGATCCTAAAATAAAAACTCCCAGGAATATTATAGCCAAATTCCAGAACTCCCAAATCAAAGAGAAAATATTACAAGCAGTCAGAATGAAATAATTCAAATGTCATGGAAATGCAGTCAGAATTTCACAGGATTTAGTAGCATTTACATTAAAATATAATATTCCAGAAGGCCAAAGAACTTGGATTACAACCAAGAATTCAACTACCCAGCAAAACTGAACATCCTTTTTCAGGGGGAAAACATGGACATTCAATGAAAGATGGGATTTTCATGCTTTCCTGTTGAAAAGACCAGAACTGAACAGAAAGTTTGATCTTGAAGTACAGGACTCGGGGGAAGTATAAGAGGGTGGATAGGAAGGGAAAATTATGAGGTATATAATGATATTGAACTACTGTATTCTTCCATGGGAAGATGATACTAATAACTTATATGAACCTTCTCATTTATTAGAGCAGTTAGAAGGAGAACATAAGGACAAGGCACAGGAGGGAGTTGAATATGAAGGTATAATCTATTATAAAGATGGAGTCAATGGGTGAGAAAGGAATGTAACAGAAGAAAAGGAAAGGAGGTGTAGAATGGCTAATATATTTCATATAAAAGAGGCAAGAAATGATTTTTACAATGGAGTGGAATTGGGGAAAGTGAGGGGTAATAAATGAACCTTCATTCTCATCAGAGATGTCTCAGAGAGGAAATAACATACACATTCAATAGAGCATAGAAATCTATGTTACCCTAGAAGTAAAAAGGAGAAAAAAGGGATGGGAGAAAGGGTACAAGGGGAAGGGAGGGGAGGTATAGGTGATAGAGATCATGGGAGAGGGTAATCAGATACAACACACTTTTGAGGAGGAACAGACAGTGTTAAAGGAGAGAAAGAGAAAAGAACAAATTGGAGTAGGGAGGAATAGAATGGAGGCAAATAGCACTAGCAATAGCAACTGTGGGGGAAAACTATAGAAGCAACTTCTCTGAAGGACTTAGGATAAAGAATGTAAGTCATCCCAGAGATATCCCAGCCTTATAAAGAAAGTAAGCCCATGGTATTTGAACATAGACTGAAATATACTCCCCCCCACCCCAATTCATTTTTCTTGAGGTTTCTCTACCCTTGTGGCAGAAAGGGGGATATGTTTACTTTTACAACAAGACTATTATAGTAATGTGAAAATAGCATAAAAAAATAAAAATAATGTACCTCATATTTCAAAAAAACCATCTTTTAGTAACTATAATGTCAGGACAGCTAAGTGGTGCTGTAGATAAGAGTGCTGGGTCTAAAATCAGGAAGATATATCTTGCTGAGTTCAAATATGGCCTCAGACACTTATCAGCTGTGTGATCCTGAGCAAGTCACTTTACCCTACTTACTTCAGTTTCCATATATATGCAAAATGAGCTGTAAAAGGAAATAAATAGCAAGCCACTCCAGTAGGTTTGCCAGAGAATAAGATCCAAATGGAAACATGAAGTCAGATATAATTAAAATGGCTAATTAACAACAATGTAACATAATATGGGCAGCCACAATACAGGAAACATAAACAAGAGATTAAGGCCCAAACAGCACCTTAGAAAAAAAAAGATATTCTAAATAAGAGTAATCAGAAGACTAAAGGAAAGAAATAATTGAAAATATTTTAAATAATAATTACACTAGTGATACAGTTTTATTATATTATATGATTACAACTAAAATGGCCCTTAGAGGCAAATTTATTATTCCTAAATTTGCATGCTAACTATATAAAAAAAGAATTAATTGAGCAGGCAGTCAAATCACTAGAAAGTCAAAAAGTAATAAACACAAAAGATTTAAATATTGAAACTAGGGTGAAGAATTGAAAAATTTTAAAATCAAATTAAGCAAAATAAAGCTGTTTTTAAGCGACTAGAAATATTGATAAAGTATTAGCTATTTAAATAAAAACAGAAAATCAAATTTTAAATCACAAAAATAAGGAAGAAGTCATATCAAATAAAATTATGGTTATCAGAAATTTTAATTATATCTATAATATTAAAAATATGCTAAAATTGACAAAGCAAGTAATAGATAATCATTCTAAGCAATTCAATTTAAGAAAAGCAAATTGAGTGTGCCATGAATTAAGAAGAAAAGCAGCATGGAATAATACTTAAAGACCTTGGTTTGGGGTGTCTAGGTGGTGCAGTAGATAGAGCATTGGTCCTAGAGTCAGGAGTACCTGAGTTCAAATCCAGCCTCAAACACTTAATAATTACCTAGCTGTGTGGCCTTGGGCAAGCCACCTAACCCCATTGCCTTGCAAAAAAAATAAATAAAACCCTAAAAAAAAAAAAGACCTCGGTTCAAGTCTCTACTAGGACACATACCAATTGTATGATACTAGACAAGACAATGTAACTGTGTGATCCTAGACAAGATAATTAACTTCTAAGTGTTCTATGGGAAGCTAAGTGGTACAGTGGGTATCATACTGAGTCTGGAGTTGGGAGGATCTGAGTTTAAAATCCTGCCTCAGATACTCACTAGCTGTGTAAACCTGGGCAAGTAAGTCATTCAACCTCTATCTGCCTTAAAATAGAAATAGTGAAAGCACCTACCTGTCAGAGTTATTGTGAAGATCAAATGAAAATTACCTTTAAAGCTCTTAGCACAGTGACTGGATATATATGATATATATATACATATATGCTATATAAATGTTGCTGGTACTGCTGCTGATAATGATGATGAAATTAAGTCCATAGCTTGCCAATCAATATTAGTACTAGAAGTTTCCTCTACCAGTAAAATGATATATTCCATCCCTAAATCTCTATCCTATATATGAACACACAGAAAAATATTCCAGGTTTAATAAATTTTATTAAACTTCATAAGCAGTTTTCAAAAATGGTAAAATAGCACACTACAGAATTCCTTCCATGAGACAAATATGGTTTGGAAATGAAAATAAGAGAAAGAAAAATAGAGAAAAAGAATCATAAACAAATATTACTAACTAATATTAATGCCAAAATAGTAAATAAAACATCACAAAAGGCCATAGCAACATATCTTTAAAAATATTAATTATTACCAAATTGAAATTAGACAGAAAATGTGAGGATGGTTCATATATTAGGAAAACAATTAGTACAACAAATCATAATATTAAAAATAATGTGACTTCTTTCCATAAATACAGGAAAAATCCTTTGATAAAACATATCCATTTCTCTTTAAAAAAAACTTTAAAAAGCATTGGAATAAAAGAATCTTCCTTTCATAAATTTGCCATCAAAAACATCTTAAACTTAAGACTACCATTATGTGTAATGAAGAAAAACTGGAAGTTCACTACCTAGGATCAAGGATGAAACAAGTCTTCCCAGGATCATTATTGTTTTACAAAATATTAAAATTGCTAATTGTGTGAATGAGAAGAAAGAAATTAAGGTAAAACTTGAAAAACAGAAGACAAATATCTCTTATTATGGATCATATGATGTTTTACTTAGAAATTTCAAGAGAAGTCAATATAAAAACTAAGTAAATACTTTAAGCAAAATAGAAACAAAAATAAATCCACAAAATGATCAACATTTCTGAATTTTATTATTTATAAAGAAGAAAAATAGATAGAAAAAGAAATGCCTCCTAAAACAACAGCAACAAAGGGAATTAAATGTTTGGAGAAAGCAAAAGTTTAATGCCCATTTGTCAGAGATGTTACAGCAGAAATTCTTGCTTCATTAGGAGCTAGATTAGCTGACATCTGAGATCTCTTGTTCTGTAAGAGTCCATTATCCTTGCCACAGGATTAACCAAGAGATTTACTCTATATACATTAACTAGTTGTTCTTGGAATTTTCTTTGGGCTAGTTTTGTTAGCCTTCCAAATACAGTCAACATACTTCTGAACAATTTTTCTCCCTCAGGATGTCACAGTCCTTGATAAAAAAAAAAATCCTTGGTATATCATGCAAGTGGCATAGCAGAGACATAAGAAAATACCCAATGAAAATGCTACTAGATACACATACATACACACACATACACACACACACACACACACACACAAACACACACACACACACACACACACACACACACACACAAACACAGAAACAAAGAAGATACTGTTCTTCTGTTCCTCAACTTTCTTCATAAGATACCTTTTCCTATACTTAAATACATCAATGTATCCTTGATTTCACTCCTGGATTCAAATCCTCCATCAATGCAGATTGTAACTCCTCATCTTGTCATGTTTGATTCTTCATAACTTTTCAAAAACTCCATCTAAGACATCTAGAAAGTTACACCACTAATACTACTCCTAAGGGTAGCTTTTCCTCTTTCTTCAATTTTATCTTCTCCTCCAGCTAAAGTTACCCAGAGCCCATGAATCCAGAAATTGGTATGTAAATGTGTATTTGAATATAATACAATATAACTGAGCCAAAAGAAATTATGAAAAAGATGGATTTAGAGAAACCTGGAGGACTTCTTTGAAGTGAAATAAGTCGAATTATGAGAACAATTCCCCCCATTATAACAATGTTGTAAAAAAAAAACCTTTTAAATATTTCAAGCTCTGATGAATACAATTGTCAATTTTGAATTCTGCCAATTTATCACCAAGCAAGTTTCCTATCTTTTTTGGGTTTTGTTTTTTAGGTTTTTGCAAGGATATGGGGTTAAGTGGCTTGCCCAAGGCCACACAGCTAGGTAATTAAGTGTCTGAGACAGAACTTGAACCCAGGTACTCCTGACTCCAGGGCTGGTGCTTTATCCACTATGCCAGAGAGAAGTAACAAACTAAAGTTTGTACTCATTTATATACATATAGCAACTATGCTGCATTGTTTTGCAGGACTAATTGGTTACAAAGGAGAGCTTCCATTTGAATAAGATCAAAGTAGGAAGGGGAGTGATATAATAAAAAATAAATATAATTAATGAAATATTAATAAATATAGGGAAGATAGCATAAGAAAGTTCTCCATAGGAGTCTTTGTTAGAGTCATGCTAAATTTAATGTATATTTGTTTTCTTACAAAAATCTAAACGTAAGAATTCCTAGTTTTATTTACAACTTTTTCTATTTTATTAAATGAAATGTTCATAATTAATTTTACAATTTAAGAAAATTAGATAAATGATTAAATGAAAAGAAAAATTGGGAATAAACTGAAATCAAACCCTAAATAGGAAGTGGGTTAAAAAAAAGCTATTGACTCTATTACTATTTCTAATGTGAACTACTGCAAAAAGGAAACAAAAAGTCCCAAAAACTTCCTCAATCTACAAATTTTTCATCTTTTTGATAAGCTAAGAGATAAATAATCAAAAGTAATAATGTCTTTGAGTGCAAACTCATTTATAAAAAATGTAGAAGAAGAAAACACAATACTGGTATAGTAAAAAGAGTACTGGTTTGTTCCCAGTCTTGGAATTACCAAGCACATCTCCTTTGGAACTCAGTTTCCTCCTAAATAAAAAGGAGTATATTTCAAAACTTATGACATTGGTACAAGTCAATGTCCAGGCTTGCAATAAAATGTAATTCTAAACTGCTTCCCTCCTGTTCCAAGGAAAACCATAAGGTAAAACCTGTTCTGACTGGGACAACAGAAATCAGACAGAGAACTGAAGTATAGAATGAACTGGAGTTGGATTCCAACATTGGAAGTCACCATGTAAAGAGTGTGTGGCATTCCAATATACTTCAAAAAAAGAGCCGAGCATCCAGCTAATTCCAATTGTCACCAGGAGAGGGGACTTGGGGCAAGAAATGTGAAAAATTTCAGCTTGAACAAAATGCATATGGAGCAACAAAAGGTCAAGAATAGCAATCGAACTGATGGGAAAAAATAGAAAAGAAGGTGGCCTAGCTCTACCAGAAAGAACTAAAACTTTACTATAAAGTGGTAGTCATAAAAACTGCCTGAGAATAGAGTAATGGATCAGTGGATTAGGATGGATTCAAAAGAAACCACAATTAATGACTACAGCAATCTACTATTTGACATATCCAAAGATATCAGCTTCTAGGATAAGAACTCACTACTCCACAAAAATTTTTGGGAAAACTGGAAAATAACATGGCAAAAACTAGGTATAAACCCATATCTCACACCCATACCAAAATAAGGTCAAAAATAGGTATAGGATTTAGACATAAAGGGTGACACCATAGATAAATTAATAGACTAAGAAATACTCTGCCTAACAGATCTATGGAAAGGGGGTAAATTTATAACCAAACAAGAATTAGAGTTCATTATAAACTGCAAAATGAATGATTTTAACAATATTAAATTAAATAGGTTTTACACTAATAAAATCAATGCTTACAAAATTGGAAGCAAAGCAGAAAGCTGGGGAAAAAATCTTCACAACTAAGAGTTCAGATAAAGGTCTCATTTCTAAAATATAGAGAGAATTGCATCAAATTTATAGGGTCATATAAATTTGACCCTATAATTGATAAATGGTCAAAAGATATTAATAAATAGTTTTCAAATGAAATTAAAGCTATATATAATCATATGAAAACATGTTCCAAATCATTATTGATTAGAAAAATGCAAATTAGAATCACAATGAGGTACCACCTCACACCTATCAGATTGTCCAGGATGAGAAAAAGGGAAAAATGTTGGAGAGGTTGTGGGAGGATTGGGGCATTGATAATCCAACCTTTCTAGAGAGCAATATAGAACTATGCTCAGAGAGCAATAAAACTGTTCATACCCTTTGATCCAGCAATTCTAGATCTATATCCAGAAGAAAATATAAAAAAGTGGAAAGTCCCACATGTTCCAAAATATTCATAGCACCTCTTTTTGCAGTGGTAAAGAATTAGAAATTGAGGGAATGCCCATTAATTGGGGAATGGCTAAACAAGTATGGTACATGCATACTATGGAATATTATTATTCTATAAGAAATAATAAATGGTTCGACTCTAGAGAAGCATGGAATGAATTGCTGTATCTGTTGCTGAGAGAAGGGAACCAAGGGAACAATGTACACATTACCAACAACAATGTGAGATGATCAGCTTTAATGGAAGCAGCTCCACTCAGCAATTCAGAGAGTTAAGACAACTATATTAGACTGGCTATGGACAATGTTATACCTATAGAGAGTAAGATAAAACAAAACAAAACAAAAAAAGAAAAAAAAACCAACCCTTCAGAACTTGATGAAAATTTTATAAAAATTATCCCATGTATCTCTTTCCCTTACTCCTAATTCCTCATACCACAAATGACCGATATATAAACATGTTTAACAAATATATGTATGTACAATGCTAATCTGATTAACTTGCCACTGGGGGGTGGGGTGGTAAGGGAGGATGGAAGGAAATTTTGTATTCAAAGTATACATGTGCATATGGATGAAAATAAATAAAACTTAAAAAGAAAAGTTTCAGTTTGAAGGGAGACTAAAGTACCTTTGTCAGCCCCTAGGGAAGCCACAATTAAAGGAGTCATTAAGGGAATATGAAAGGAAAAGGCAAAAATTATGAAAGACCTAAGAAGGAAGAAAACACAATTAAGGAGACTTCTGAGGTGGAGCCAAGATGGCAGAAGGAAACTAACATGTTCCCAGAGCTTTTCCCTGCCAAAGATAAATGAACCCTCTACTCTGACATTCACACTACAGATCCAATTAAGAAAAAGAAAAGATTCAAACAAGTTTTCAACTGTAGATATCATGGAGGATCTTCAGTGAAGATTCTTTGGGGGAAAAGTAAAGTCTAGGGGGTAGGAGAGCAAGAAAGCCATCTGGAGGTTTTTAGCCACAGTACAATCCCAACAACTTAACAACAGCAGAGGTCCCAGCAGCTAGATTGCAAGCCAGCAGGGAAAACCACAACTCCAAACAAAGTCTGAACCCTGAGAACACCAGGGTAAAAGATAGGGTCAGTAACAAACCACTGTTAAGTCAGAACCTGGACATAAAAGAGGAAAAAATCTCTGCAAAGGCAAGGCTTGGACTGCATAGGCAATATCTTGGCCAACGACAAGCCAGGGATCAGACCCCAGTCACAGCAAAAAAAAAAAAGCTTAGATCTACACTCCCTATGCCCCAGTAGCAGAGCTAAATCAACAAAGATGAGCAAGAAGATAAAAGAGCCCTCACTATGGAAAACCACAAAGATGATAATAATGCCATGTATAAAAAAGAAAAATAGTGAAAAATCACTCACAGGGGAAGTGTCAAAATAGTCTATGAATTGGACTCAAATACAAAAAGCTCCCTGGAGAATTTAAAAAAGAATTTAAATTTAAATGTGAAAGAAGAAAGGAAGAAGAAAAACAGAAAAAAGAAATGAAAACCATGCAGGAAAATTATGAAAAATTGACCAAATAAATCAATTCCATTAAAAGTAAAAATAATCAACTGGAAAAAAAAACACAGAAGCTAATTGAAGAAAATAAAACCCTAAAAATTAGAATTGAACAAATAGAAACCAATGAATCTACAAGACTACAAGATTCCATCAAACAAAATAAAAAGGCTGAAAAAAATTTAAGAAAATGTAAAGTACCTTTTAGGGAAAACGAATGACCTGGAAAAATCGATTCAGGAGAGATAATATACAAATCATTGGACTACTAGAAAACCTGGACCAAAAAAAAAAAGGAATCTGGAAAACATCATGCAGGAAATTTTAAGGGAAAACTGTCCAAATCTACTAAAACAAAACAATATAATTATTGAAAGTATCCACAGATCCCTCCAGAAAGAGACCACAGGATAAAAACTTCCAAGGGCTGTAACTAGCCAAATTACAGAACTCTCAAACAAAGGAGAGAAGTTTGCAATCAGCGAAATGAAAACAATTCAAATACAAAGGAAACACAATCAGACTCAAACAGGACCTATTAGCTTCAACTCTGAAGGATCAGAAGAACTGGAAGAGCATATTTCAGAGAGCAAAGGACCTGGGATTATAACCCAGAATATAATACCCTGAAAAATTCAGCATATATTGGGGGAAAAGATGGATGTTCAATGAAATAGAGGACTTCCAGAATTTTCTGACACAAAAACCAGAACTGAACAGAGAATTCAATCAGCAAATACATGACTCAAGAGTTTTATGAAAAGGGTAAAGGAAAAGGGGAAGGAAAAAATAAGTTGGTCAAGACCATCAAATTTTATACAACCCTAAAAGGGAAGATACAACACTCTAATTATTTAGAACTTTACTTCTCTTAGGATAATTAAAGGGTAGAGTATAATTGAAGAAAATGAACCTAAAGAATATGGTATAATTGGATCTTATCTCTCCAATGAAGAGATCCAAGGTGACATAACCATGTTTGAGACCAAAAGCCCTGAAATAAAGGGTTGTTAACTTTAAACTTAAGTGTCTATCATTTGACCCACTTTAATTCTACTGTGCTTAGCACCTTGCCTAATGAGGGCATCATAAACTGAAAGGTACTCAGTTTTACTTACAATCATTTGTAAGGTCTCAGGGGAAGACCATCAGAGCCTCCCAGTACTTAGAGATCTTTAAGATTCTTGCAGTTAATTAGATCATGGTTGGACTTAACCTGAGCTTCACTTAACAAGGGGTTAAGTACCCTGGGTGGGAAGACAGGGAGGTAAAGTGTGAAAAAAATAGGCTTTGCTTGACTTAACAAGGGGTTAACCCTGGGTGGTGAGTGGGTACAGGAAGTTAAAGTGGGAGAGAGAATAGGCCTTGTTTCACTTAATAAGGGGTTAAATACCTTGACCCTGGGTAAGAGGGGGGGAGGGGGTCATGTGTGAGGGAAAATAGGCCTGGGGGAATTAGCACAAATAGCTCAAGAAATGATAAGGCTTTGGATGATACTCTGGCTTATGAGGAGGACTATGTGTACTTAAAAGATCCTTGAAAAGGGAGGGTAGGTAAAAAATGGATATAATTGTAATTTGATGCAATTTGAGTCAATGTTGCTTATCAAGTAATCAAATAAACAATCTGTGATGATACCTTGATAACAATATAAGCTTATCAAGCAATCAAATAATCAAGCTGTGATTGATGATTGATAGTATTAGCAAGATAAATAATACCAAGAAAAGAGGAATAGAGATTTATTATTTTAGAAGGAAAGAAGGGAGAATGTGAATGCTGAGTAAATTGTATTCAATAGATTTAACCCAGAGCAGGAATAAGATACATTCCCACTTGGGTTTAAAAATCTAACCCAATCTATAGGTAAAGGAGGGACTGGGAAAGGGGAAAGATAAGGGAAGAAGGGACAGATAAAAAAGGGAAGGCAAAGGTATAAGTGAAAATAAACTGAAAGTTAAATTTTTTAAAGAAAAATCAAAGGGGAAAGGTAGTTAAAATTTTGGTGAGGAGGAATAAGAGAACAGAAAAGGGAAAATATAAATGGAGAACGATAGCATGAAGGGAAATACAGAATTAGTAAACTTAACTGTAAATGTGAATGGAATGAACTGCCCCATAAAACAGAAGTAGACAGCAGAATGGATTAAAAACCAGAATTCTACAATATGTTGTTTACAAGAAACACATTTGAAGCAAAGAAATACACACAGGGTTAAAGGTAAAAGGTTGGAACAAAATATATCTTGCCTCAGATGAAGTAAAAAAATCTGGGGTAGCAATCCTAATATTGGATAAAGTAAAAACAAAAATCAATCTCATTAAAAAGGATAAGGAAGTAAACTACATCTTCTTAAAAGGCACCATTGGTAATGAAGCGATACCATTTCTAAACATGTATGCACCCAGTGGTATAGCATCCAAATTCCTAGAAGAAAGGCTGAGTGGATTACAAGGAGACAGAGAAAGCAAAACTTTAATAATGGGAGACCTCAATGTCCCTCTCTCAGAACTAGATGAATCTAACAATAAAATAAATGAGAAGGAAATTAAGAAGGTGAATGAAATCTTAGAAAACTTAGATATGATAGACCTCTGGAGAAAACTTTACGGAGATAGAAAAGAATATACCTTTTTCTCAGCAGTATAGGACACTAACACCAAAATTGACCATATACTAGAGCACAAAAATCCTATAATTAAATGCAGAAAGGTAGAAATAATAAATACACACTTCTCAGACCATGATGCAACAAAATTTACATAGAATAAAGGGTCATGGAAAGATAACCAAGAACTAATTGAAAATTAAATAACATAATAATAAATAATGGATGGATCAAATAGCAAATAATAGAAATAATCAATAATTATGTTCAAAAAAATGAAAATAATCAGGCATCATACCAAAATTTATGGGATGCAGCCAAGGCAGCTTTGGGGGGAAACTTTATATCTCTAAATACCTACATAAACTAAATAGAGAAAGAGGAGAACATTGAATTGATAGACAACTTAAAAAGTTAGAAAAAGAACAAATTAAAGATCCCCAATTAAATACCAAATTAGAAATTCTGAAAATCAAGGGGGAGAGTAATAAAATTGAAAGCAAGAAAACCATTGATCTCATAAATAAAACTTATTTGATTTTATTAAAAAGCCAATAAAATAGACAAACCTTTGGTTTATATGATTAAAAAAAAAGAAAGAAGATAACTAAATTACCAGGATAAAAAAGGAAAAGGGTGAACTAACCATCAAGGAGAAGGAAATTAAAGAGATAATTAAGAACTATTTTGCCAAACTGTATGTCAAAAAATTGGATACCTGAGTGAAACGAATGAATATTTACGAAAAAACTGCCCAGATTAACAGAAGAGGAAATAAACTCCTTAAATAATCCCATTTCAGAAAAATAAATTGAAGAAACCATCAATAAACACCCTAAGAAAAATTCTCTAGGTCCAAATGGATTTACAAGTGAATTCTACCAAACATTTAAGGAAAAATTAATTCCTATTCTACATAAACTATTTTTAAAAATAGGAGAAGGAGTTCTTCAGACCAATCTTCCTAATGAGTATTGACACAAAAATCTTAAATCCTGTTATACCATTGGAAGAAGTTGAATGGGGATAGAAATAATATACTTTTTTTTCTGCAGTACATGGCACTTACACAAAAATTGACCATGTACTAGAACATAAAAACCTTATAATCAGATGCAGAAAGACAGATATAGTGAATACTTCATTCTCAGATCATAAAATGCAATAAAAATCATATGCAATAATGGGCCATGGAGAGACTAAACTAAACTAAAACTAATTGGAAACTAAATATTCACATTTTAAAGAATGAATGGATTGAACAAGAAATTATAGAAAGAATTAATGATTTCATTCAAGATAATAAGGATAACAAGACAACATGCCAAAACTTATGGGATACAGTCAAGGTAGTTATCAAGAGATATAATATATCTTTAACTGCTTACATGAATAAGAGAAAGAAGAAATCAATGAACTAAGCATACAACTAAAAAAATTAGAGAAAGAGTAAATCAACCCCCCCAATTAAATACAAAATTAGAAATTCTAAAAATTAAAGGAGAAATTAATAAAACCGAAAGCAAGAAAATCATTGAACTAATAAAATCAAGAGTTGGTTTTATGAAAAAACCAATAAAATTGATAAATCATGGTTAATTTGATTTAAAAAAAGAAATAAGAAAACCAAATTACTAGTATAATAAATGGAAAAGGTGAACTCAGCATCAATGAGGATTAAATTAAAATAGTAATTTGGAATTATTTTGCCCAACTATATGCCAATAAATTAGATAATCCAAGTGAAATGGATGAAATTTACAAAAATATAAATTGCCCAGGTTAAATGAAGAGGAAATTAAAAACCTAAATAACCCTATTTCAGAAAATAAAATTCAACAAACAATCATTGAACTCCCTAAGAAAAAAATCTCCAGGGCCAGATGGATTTACAAGTGAGTTCTATCAAGCATTTAGGGAAAAATTGGTTCCAATTATCTATAAACTCTTTGGAAAAATCGGTGAAGATGTAACTCTGTCTAACTCCTTCTATGACACTGTTATGGTGCTGATACCTAAACCAGGAAGAGTCAAAAAAGAAAGAAAATTATAAACCAATTTCCCTAATGAATATAGATGTAAAAATCTTTTTTTTTCCTCAAGATGTTTTATATTTTAATTATTGGAGGCAACATAGTTGGGGCATTTTGGCCATGAGTCAGCTGGAAAGGCCTTATAATTCTTAAGGTACAACAGCAAAACAGATGGTAATATATTTTTTTTAAATGTCATTTCCACTGGCAAAGGCAGGTCCATTTCTGTTAATGACCTATTTAACAAATGTCAAGGACTTTGTTTTGGGGAATGCTAAACATATGTCCCTCACTAGCCAGAGCTTGTATTATTCTTTTTTTTCTCTTAAAGATTTTATTTATTTTGAGTTTTACAATTTTCCCCTAATCTTACTTCCCCCCATGCCCCACAGAAGGAAATTTGCAAATTTTTACATTGTTTCCATGGTATACATTGATCCAAATTAAATGTGATGAGAAAGAAATCATATCCTTAAGGAAGAAGCATAAAGTATACAAGATAGCAAGATCAGACCATAAGATATCAGGTTTTTTTTCCTAAATTAAAGTTAATAGTGTTTGGTCTTTGTTCAAACACCATAGTTCTTTCTCTGGATATAGATGGTTTTCTCTATTGCAGACAGCCCCAAATTGTCCCTGATTGTTGCACTGATGGAATGAGCGAGTCCATCAAGGTTGATCATCACCCCCATGTTGCTGTTAGAGTGTACAGTGTTTATCTGGTTCTGCTCCTCTCACTCAGCATCACTTCATACAAATCCCTCCAGGCTTCCCAGAATTCCCATCCCTCCTAGTTTCTTTTCTTTTCTTTTCTTTTCTTTTCTTTCTTTTTTTCTTTTTTTCAGGTTTTTGCAAAGGCAAATGGGGTTAAGTGGCTTGCCCAAGGCCACACAGCTAAGTAATTATTAAGTGTCTGAGGCCAGATTTGAACACAGGTACTCCTGACTCCAGGGCCAGTGCTCTATCCGCTGCACCACCTAGTCACCCCCCTCCTTGTTTCTAATAGAACAACAACAGTGTTTTCATGATATACATATACCACAATTTGGTAAGCCATTCCCCAACTGAAGGACATTTACTTGATTTCCAATTCTTTGCCACCACAAACAGGGCTGCTGTGAATATTTTTGTACAAGTGATGTTTTTACCCTTTTTCATCCTCTCTTCAGGGTATAGACCCAGTAGTGGTATCACTGGATCAAAGGGTATGCACATTTTTGTTGCCCTTTGGGTATAGTTACAAATTTCTCTCCAGAAAGGTTGGATGAGTTCACAGCTCCACCAACAATGTAATAGTGTCCCAGGTTTCCCACAGCCCTTCCAACAATAAACATTATCCTTTCTGGTCACATTGGCCACTCTAAGAGGTGTGAGGTGGTACCTCAGAGAAGCTTTAATTTGCATTTCTCTAATAAGTAATGATTGAGAGCAATTTTTCAAATGCTTATGGATTGCTTTGATCTCCTCATCTGTAAATTGCCTTTGTATATCCTTTGACTATTTGTCAATTGGGGAATGGCTTTTTTTTTAATTTGAATCAGTTTTCTGTATATTTTATAAATGAGTCCTTTGTCAGAAACATTAGTTGTAGGATGCAAAAATCTTAAATAAAATCTTAGCAAAGTGATTACAGCAAGTTATCACTGGAATAATACACTATTATCAAGTAGGATGTATTCCAGGATTGCAGGGTTGGTTCAATATTAGGAAACTGTTAGTATAATTGACTGTATCAAAACAAACCTAACAGAAATCATATGGTTATCTCAATAGATTCTGAAAAAGCCTTTGACAAAATACAGCACCCATCCCTACTGAAAACACTAGAGAGCATAGGAATAAATGGATTGTTCCTAATGATAAGCAGTATCTATCTGAAACCATCAACAAGCATTCTATGCAATGGGGATAAACTAGAAGCATTCCCAATAGATCAGGGTGAAACAATGATGACCATTATCAACACCACAATTCAATAATGTATTAGAAAAGTTAGCTTCAGCAATAAGAGAAAAAAAATTGAAGGAATTAGAACTGTTAAGGAAGAAATAAAACTCTTACTCGTTGAAGATGACATGATGATATACCTAGAGAATCCTAAAAAATCATCTAAAAACCACTAGAAACAATTAGCAACTTTAGCAAAATCACAGGATATAAAATAAATCCTCATAAATTCTCAGCATTTATATATATATATATATATATATAATATATATATATATATATATATATATATATATATATATATCTAGCAAGATACAGCAGCAAGAGCTGGAAAGATAAATTCCATTTAAAGTAACTTCCGATAATATAAAATACTTGGGAATCTATCTGCCAAGGCAGCCTTAGAAACTATGAAAACAATTATAAAACACTTCTCATAAAAACAAAATGGGAATTAAATAACTGGGCAAATGTCAACTGCTCATGGATAGGCCAAGCTAATACAGTGAAAATGACAATTCCACCTAAATTAAACTACTTATTTTAGTGCCTTACCTATCAAATTTCCAAAAAATACTTTAATGAGCTAGAAAAAATTGTAACTAAATTCATATGGAGAAACAAAAAAATCAAAAATATCCAGGAATTTATTGGAAAAAAGTACAAAAGAAGGTGGCTTAACCTTACCAGATCTAAAATCATATTATAAAGCATTATCAAAGCTGCCTGGTATTGGTTGAGAAACAGAGTGGAGGATCAATGGAATAGATTAGGTGCAAAAGAGACAGCAAGAAACAATTGTAGTTATCTACTGTTTGATAAACCCAAAGATTCCAGCTTCCGGGATAAGAACTCTCTCTTCTATAAAAACCACTGGGAAAATTTGAAGTCAGTATGGCAGAAAGTTGAATTAGACCAATATCTCACACCCTATACCAAAATAAGATCAAAATGGGTATAGGGTTTAGACATAAAATACAATATTATAAGCAAACTAGGTGATCAAGGAATAGTTTACCTGTCATATCTATGGAAAGGGAAGCAGTTTCTGACCAAGGAAGAGATGGAGAACATTATTAAAAACAAATTAGAGGGGGGGCAGCTAGGTAGGGGGCGGCGACTAGGTGGTGCAGTGGATAAAGCACCGGCCTTGGAGTCAGGACTACCTGGGTTCAAATCCGGTCTCAGACACTTAATAATTACCTAGCTGTGTGGCCTTGGGCAAGCCACTTAACCCCATCTGCCTTGCAAAAACCTAAAAAAAAATAGATAATTTTGATTAAATTAAATTTAAAAGATTTTGCACAAACAAAAACACTGTAACCAAGATCAAAAGAAATGTAATAAATGGAAAACAATTTTTGCAACTAGTATTTCTGACAGGACTAATTTCTAAAATATACAGAGAACTGAGTCAAATTTTTAAAAAAAGCCATTCTGCAATTGACAAATGGTCAAAGGACATGTGAAGGCAATTTAGGTATGAAGAAATCAAAGCTATCCATAATCAAATGAAAAATTGCTCTAATTCATTACTGATTAGACAAATGCAAATTATTTAATTTTTTTGTTTTTGCAAGGCAATGGGATTAAGTGATTTACCACTCATCTAGGCAATTATTAAGTGTCTGAGGCCAGATTTGAATTTAAGTACTCCTGACTCCAGGACCAGTGCTCTATCCACTGCACTACCTAGCCACCCTAAGAAATGCAGATTAAAGTAGCTCTGAAGTACCATCTCACAGCATTCAAATTGGCCAATATGACCAGAAAGGACAATGTTCAAAGTTGGAAGGGATCTGGGAAACCTGGGACACTAATACATTGTTGGTGGAGCTGTAAACTCATCCAACCTTTCTGGAGAGCAATCTGGAATTATGCCCAAAGGCAATAAAAATGTGTATACCCTTTGATCCAGCAATACCACTACTGGGTCTATACCCTGAAGAGATCATGAAAAAGGGTAAAAACATCACTTGTACAAAAATATTCAGACATAAAAGACAATATTATAAGCAAACTAGGAGATCAAGGAATAGTTTACCTGTCATATCTATGGAAAGGGAAGTAGTTTATGACCAAGGAAGAGATGGAGAACATTATTAAAAACAAATTAGATAATTTTGATTAAATTAAATTAAAAAGCTCTTACACAAAAGTGAATGGCCATCAATTAGGGAATGACTGAACAAATTGTGATATATGCATGTTAGGGAACACTATTCTTCTATTAGAAACCAAGAGGATGAAATTTCAGAGAAGCCTGGAAAGACTTGCATGAATTGATGTTGAGCAATATGAGCAGAACTGAAGAACATTGTACACCCTAACATCAACATGGGGGTGATTATCAACCTTAATGGTCTTGCTCATTCCATCAATGCAATAATCAGGGACAATTTTAGAGTATGCGATAGAGAATACCAACTGTATCCAAAGAAAGAAATGTGGAGTTTAAACAAAGATTAAAGCCTATTACCTTCAATTTTTTTTAAAAAAGTGTCATATACTACATAATTTTTCTGCCTCTAATATTTTATTTTTCTCCTCAAGCCTTCTGTGGGGGGATGGGTGAGGGGAGGGAGAGTAGGGGAGAATTGTAAAATTCAAAAGCTTACAAAAATAATAAGTAGAATTATGTATAATTGGAAAATAAATATTAATAAAAAATTAATATAAAATAAAATAACTTGTCAACAACATTAAATACTCAGGAATCTACCTCCCAAGACAAACACAGAAACTGTATGAATACAATTATAAAGCATTTCTCACCTAAATAAATTCAGATCTAAATAATTGGAAAAATGTCAAATGCTCATGGTTAGGTTGAACTAATATAATAAAAAATGACAATTCTACACAAATTAAATTACTTTTTCAGTGCCATACCAATAAAATTACCAAATGACTACTTTACAAATCTAGGGAAAAAATAGTAACAAAATTGATCTGGAGCAAGAAAATGGCAAGAATAGCAAGGAAACTGATGAAAAAATGTAAAGGAATGTGACCTAGCTCTACCAGATCTAAAACTATACTATAAAGCAGCAGTCATCAAAATTTCCTGATACTGGTTAAGAAATAGAGTAATGGATCAGGTGTTTAGGATAGGTTCTAAAGAAGTTTCAATAAATGACTACAGCAATCTACTATTTGACAAACACAAACACAACAACTTCTGGGATAAGAAGTCACTATTTAACAGCAATTGTTGGGAAAACTGGAAAATAGTATGGCAAAAACTAGGTATAGATCCACATTTCACACCCTATACCAAAATAAGGTTAAAATGGATAGGGGATTTAGACATAAAGAGTGACACCATAGATAAATTAATAGACCAAGAAATACTCTATCAGATCCATGGAAAGGGGATAAATTTATGACCAAACAAGAATTAGAGCACCTTATAAACTGCAAAATGAATGATTTTGACTATATTAAATTAAAAATGTTTTGCACTAATAAAATCAATGCTGCCAAAATTAAGGAAAGCAGAGTGATGGGGAAACAATCTTCACAACCAGGAGTTCTGATAAAGTTCTCATTTTTAAAATATAGAGAGAATTGCATCAAATTTGTAAGGTCACCAGTGATTCCTCAGTTGATAAATGGTCAAAGGATAAGGACAGTTTTCAAAAGAAGACATTAAAGTTATTAAATAATCATATGAAAAATGCTTCAAGACATTATTGATTAGAGAAATGCAAATTAAAACAACAATGAGGTATCACCTCACCTATCAGATTGACCAAGATGAGAAAAAGGGAAAAGGATCAATGTTGGAGAGGTTGTGGGAGGATTGGAATATTGATGCATTGCTGATGGAGTTGTGAAGGGATCTAAAAAATTGCTCATACCCTTTGACTCAGCAATTCCAATTCTAGGTCTATATCCAGAAGAAATTATAAAAAAGGGGAAAGTCCTACATGATCCAAAATATTCATAATAGCCCTTTTGTAGTGGCAAAGAATTGGAAATTGATTCAGTGATTTGTCAATGGCAATACAGTTAATAAGTATCTGAGAAAAGAATTAAACTAGCCTTCCTGACTCCTGGCCAAACTATGAACAAAAATAAACAATCAAAAGTATCGATAAAGATAATTCCACGTGCCTCTTTGTTTTTCTCTTTTTCATTCTTAATAAAATCTTGGAAGTGTGCTGTGTCTTAATTGAGGACAACCTTGATGAAAACAAGAGAAGAGAAAACAAGGCAGAATTTCTATTATAGGTCACATTGTCAGTCAAAGGATTCATTAAGAGGTTTATTTAAAGAATACAGTTTTCTGATACATGATTTTTTTAATCAAAAAATAAAATGATTCAGTAGAACTAAGAATAACCTTTAACAACTTTCCTCCAACAAGATACCTTCCAGGAATACAATTCCATAGAGGTAACTTAATAAATCAAGGTCATACAGAGGAAAGAGCTGAATCTAGTCATAAGACCTAGGTTCAAGTCTTAGCACTGCTACTTATTATCTATATGATTTTAATAACATTTCTTCACCTTCTAAGATTGATCTGGAAAGTGAATGATGAATTTTGGCAAATGATCTACCGATTATCAATTTTAAGTAAAGTATCAAACCTTTTCCTATATCTCTAAGTAAATCCCCCTCCCTACTGCCTCTCTCTCTCTCTCTCTCTCTCTCTCTCTCTCTCTCTCTCTCTCTCTCTCTCTCTCTCTCTCTCACACACACACACACACACACACACACACAAAGTTTGTAGCTATAAGTTGAGTATTAGAACTTAAAATTTCCCAAGTAAGAATTTTTTTAAAGATCTTACTTATTCTTCTCCTCATTAATCATTGTACCTGTGGGCAGGTGGCACGAAGTGCTTCAAATACCATAATAGATGCTCTGGTTTCATGATTAACTAATACCAAACTGAAGTGTTACCCTTCATAAATGTAATCAAGTAAAGATTAGAGTTTTGATTAGCCATTGAACAGGACTAGAAACATAATCAGATACTTGCCTAGTTTGTCAACCTCTGATTTAGAGGCTTTATTCTAGCTGAATGGTCTTAATCTGTTCACAAATAAGATGTCTGATTTAGGTAGGTGCATAAGGGGGATGGTTTTGCTAGGGAATATTCCCTTTCTCTCTTATGTAAAGAGATTTGCAAACATCCAAAAGGTCTTGTAGGAATTTTAAGAGGAGGGGAAGAGGGGGAGAAGAGGAAAATTACTTTTACAGTTAGAATAAGATGAAAAAAATCCTTTAAATATCAAATCTGTCAAGAAGTTCTTGAGCACTGTGATGTGTCTAACCCTGTGGAGGGACTTAGGTAATATGATGGTATGATGCAAAGTTCGGAATAAACCAATAGACATAAGAGTGAAATGGAAAGAACATTGGATCAGCAATTAGGAAATCTGGGTCAAAATACTCCTTCACATATGGAAGGAACGAAGCAAGAAAGGAAGGAAGGACAGAAACAAGCCTTTATTCAACACCTACTATTTCCTAGGCATTGTGCTCAGTGTTTTTACAAATATTATCTCATTTTATAGAGCAACAAAAGCCTTAGGAGGTAATTGATATTGAAGACAGGAAGAAATAGGTTTCAGGAAAAGGAGCTTAAAGATCAGATCTGTGGGAGGTTGTTCGGATCCCTGACTCTGACTCAAGAGGATAAGAAAAGGTAGACATTAATTCATAGCTTGCTCGAAAGTTTACAAGTAACTACATAAAGTTCACAGGTTAAGTTCATTGGAGAAGTGGCAAGATAGTGAGTTTCTTAAAGAACAGACAGATTAACAGAGGTTGAGGTTCAAAAGCCCTTAAAAAAGGAAAGAAAAAAGATCCAACCACAGGGAGCTGAGGTCATATTGGTAATTACAAGCTGTGAGAGTTATAATCAAGTTAAAAGGTTCTAGGGGAAAATTAAGAAGCTTAGAGAAGAGACAAACAGATGGGAGGGAGTCCTAGAGACAGAGAGTTTCAGGTGGACAGGACAAAGGTCGAACTTGAGAAGTGGTTTAACACCTGGCTCCAGGCATTCTCCAATGTGCAGGTGCAGAGGCAGTCCCCAAGGTTGCCTAAAACAGCTATGCCTTCTCCAAATCCCAAGGGGCATGACCAAAAAGTAATGGAAAACAGTTCTGTGTCCAGAGTTCATCTGCTACAACATTATTATCCCTATTTTACAGTTGAGAAAACTAAGAGAGCAATTAAGTGATTTTTCTAGGGTGACACAACTCTCTATCCAACTGCTCCTACTAGCTGCCTCATCTCAAATATCATGCAGAGACCTTCTAATCACAAAGATTTAGGATCAGAAGGAATCTTAGAAGTCATAGAAGTCTTTATTTTATTCTGATTGCTCACTTTTCCAGGTTACTTCTGACTTTGTTAGTGTTGGGCTCTATGGGGGGAATGCCTGGTCTGATCCTCTATCTTCTGCTACTTTCACAATCAGTCTGGGTATCTGTAAATTTTTGGTGAGTTCTCCACAAACTGGTGAGATTTGGGGAAAAGTCTGCTCCCTATCCTCCTGGTCTTCATTCTGCAAATTCCCAACTTGGTTTGAGGATGTTGTATTATTTGTACTTGATTTTCCTTAGACTGATGCTCAACTCTGTCACTGTTAGCCTGAAGGGAAGATCTGCAGGTTCAGAGTGGCTGAACCATTGAATTCCCCTTGGTTTTGGACTCCTATCCTAATTTGTTTCACTGCAAGTTTATATGTGGAACTGAAAGTTAGAACTGAGTTTGTCTCTGCTCTTGGTTTCAGAGCCAGCCAAAATTTGCTCCTTGCTCCTTATATAGGTAGGGTCTTTGTGCTATCTCAACAGAGACCTCTCCTGAACAATCTGGAACTGTGACCTGAATATGGGCAACAGGTGACAGAGCTACTAGATAGCACCTGCTCCTATTCCCAATGCTAAAAAAAGGTTCCTGGGATCTCTTTCTGCCCAGGTGTTCAGTCCCCTAACCATTCTCAGGCCCTAGTTCTTTCCTCTGTCATCACTGCACCTGATACTGATGCTGTGCTCCTGGCTAGCCCTACTCCAGTAAGCACAGACCTTTCTAAACTCCAATCTGCCCTAGGCTGGAAAGATGACTCTCTATGACTTTTTCTTGGCTTTCCCGATCAGAATTCAGCTTGGTGCACTCTCTTAGTCTTTGTAAAAGAAGTTATGGAAGAACTCAAACAAAAAATGCTACAAGCTCCTCAGTTCCCTTTCATTTTAGTCTAAAGCACAGAATCATTACATGATTTGCCCAAGTTCACATAGATAGGAAGTAGCAGATATATAAACTCAGGTTGTCTGATTCTAAATCCTGCACTCTTTATACTATAGCCTCAGAATTCAACCCTTTCATTTTTCAGATAAATAAACTAAGACCAAAGAAAGATAGTGACTTATCCAAAGCCACCTATGCAGGTCTTCTGACTGCAAAACTAGTCTTTTTTATAGTATACTATTGTACATGTGTGATCCAGAACAAGAACCAGTCTTTTTTATAGTATTTTATTGTACTGTGTGACCCAAAACAAAAGACTCTGAGAGCCTCAGTTCATTGAAGATGATAATACTTATGCCACCTACCTCATAGACTTGCTGTGACAAAATCCCTTTGGAGAGATGATTTAACTTTTCATTTTGAGTGAGCTTGAAATGATACCTATGAAGTAGACTTGTAACCAAAACTATTCTGTAGAGTGTATAGATTTGATTACCTTTGATCATAGAATCATAAGATTTAGATCCAGAAGAGACATAAAACAATCATGTAGTACAACTCCCTCATTCTACAAGTGAGAAAATTCAAGACCAACTGATTAGGGATGAAAAAATACTCCAAAATCTGACTTAAGTCTCTGCAGAGACCAACAATGGCAGTACCTTGGCAAGTATGCCAATTTTCTAAATCATCTAAAATCAAGTTATCACTTCATTATTCTTGGGCAGGGTGTGAAATCCAGCTATGAATTACCAAAGGTTGTATTCTTCTATTCAATAAAAACCAGGGGAAAACATATGTCAAATATATTTTGAAGGAGAAAATAATTTATAAAATTTGCATACTGAGGGCATCATATGGAAAATGGTTGGGACATCTCAGATGTTTTCCCTGGCTGTGAAGTTTACTAAATGTTTAAATGTGCACATATCCAAAGTCTTTTTTTTCCTATTGCCAGGAAACTGTATGCCTCCTTGATTCACTGACCAGCTCCATGATCATGACTGAACTCCAGAATTCTAGATTTAGAGTAGCTTATAGTTAGTGGTTTTATAAATATTGAGACTGAGGAAAATAAGTAAGTGATTTGCCCAGGGGCATATATGTAGTAAGTAGCAGAATTTGAACCTAGACACTGATATTAAATTTCAATTTTTATCAAAATCCATTTAATGAGGTATCTAAAATCCTAGTAAATGGTCATATTGATTTATAATTCGGGAAAAGACTCCATCTAAAACTATGAGAGGGGTAATTAGCATCTCAACATTCTAATTTTCTTTAAAAGAGTAATATTCCAAAGACAGCATGTGAAATATGGATAAAACCCAACAAAAACACTTAAAAAAACAAACTAGAGTCTCTCAGAACTCATCTAACTTATCTATAAATAGTTTATCCAGAAACAATATAGCTTCCTATTAATTGGGGAAGGGCTAAACAAATTATAGTACATGAATGTAATGGAAAATTAGTGCTCCATCAGAAACAATGGTTGTATAAAGTTCAAAGAAGATATGGAAAGGTGCAAAGCAAAGTAAACAGAACCAGGAAAACAATTTAACAAAGAATAACAATGTAAATAGAAAGATAAGAACAAAATGAAATTAAATGCATATTTCATATAATTTAGTTTTTCTGAATCTCTGGTAGGAATACATTAGGAAATGAAAGTGATGTATTGTAATGTGAAGTCTGACCGATGAAAGCTCAGTTCTCAGAATATGCAAGGGGCTTTGTCTATTAAGAGCTCTCTTAGAGCCTTGGGAAAACTTCTTGAAATCTGTGATGACATGGAATGCAGAGTCTTGAGAGCATAGTATTTTATGACTATTTTCTGATTACTTGATAAATGAAAAAAGATACAAGAAAAAAAGTCATTTGGCTGACTGCTAAGCCAGACAAGGGAACGAATGCAAAAAACTCCAGTGGAAAAATAGACTTTCATTTTCCTTTCCTTTCTGTTGACTACACGGTATAAGGATGACTCATTAAACTCCGGTGGCTCCCTAATACTTTCAGGATCTAATGCAAAATTCTCTGGGTGGCATTCAAAGCCCTTTATAACCTAACTCCATTCTACCTTTCCAGACTTCATACACTTTACTTCCCAACATTTACTCTTCAATTCAATGACTGGCATCCTGACAAATCTGGAATTTTTTTTTCTGGTTATCTGAAATGTCTGGAATAGTCCCCTTCCTCTAAAATTAAGAGGAGTTGGAAAAGACTAAAGGTGGTGTAGAAAGTGGGATTTAGAGGTGGGAAATACATTCTAGGAATGGGAGGAATGGTCAGTGAAAATTCCCAAAACTTGGAGATGAGTCTCTTGTTTGAAGAAAGGTCCTTGTCACTAGATCTTAGAGAACTTGAAAATGGATGCCAAGATAAGAAGTTTGGAAAGATGGTAGATAGGAGGGAGAGTAGGTGGGGATTGGGGATATAGTATTGAACATCAAATAAACAATTTTATATTTGATCCTGGGAGTGATAAGGGAATACATGGAATTTGATAAATAGTAAGATGGTTAGACCTCTTTAGGAAAATCACTTTAGTAGATGGACTTGAATTAGAAAAGATGTAGCAGGCAGACCAAACAACAAACCATCACTGTAGTTCAAGAGGTTAGGGCATATATCAGAATAGTGGATATATCAGAGGAGAAAAAGAGTTTCATTTGAAAGACATAGACATACCTTGACAACAGATTGGATATGGGGTAAGAGAGAGTATAGAGTTAAAGAAGTCACCTACATTGTGAGTCTGAGAAACTGGGAAGATAGTAGTACCCTGTACAGTAATAGGGAAATTTGAAAAGGGTAAAGGTTTGAAGGAAAAGATAATAAGTTCATTTTTGAGCACATTAAATAAAATATCCATATCTATAAAAATACCCAGGCATTTAGGAGGTACAATGGATAGAGGATGAGGCCTAGAATAAAGAAGACACATCTTCCTAAGTTCAAAACTGGCCTCAGACACATTCTAGTTATGTGATCCTGGGCAAGTCATTTAACCCTGTTTACATCAGTTTCCTCATCTAAACAATGAGCAAAATGCTCCAACATATTTGCCAAGAAAACTTCATAAGGGGTTACAAAGAGTCAGACATAACTGAAATGACTGAACAAAAAAAAATAGGATATCCAGTAATAGATGTCTAATAGATAATTAGAAGTATATTACCCTTGCAGGGGAATATAGCTATGTTAAGGGAAGACTAGTATCCTGGGTGTAAGGGCTGCCAAGTCCTGTTCAGGGCTGCTTTCCACCATTGGTGTTCAGGACCTGATCCACCTAACTCTCACCTATGACTCCAAGCATGCAATGGCCACACCCCAGTAAACCATTTCAGCAGAAGAGCTAAACCAAAATGAGGGTAACTAAGAAATGTCAAACTCATCAGTGAGTTAGGAAGATGTTTATCCCATGAATGGGAAGACTTCCCCTGGCAGAATGGGTGGATGAGAATAATTTGTTCCAATGGCCATGAAGGCAGCTAAAGAAAGTGTTGTGGAGCACTTAGAATTTGGTGAGACATCAAAGAAGCCAAGGTTATCTCCTGCATCTTGAGTCATCACCAGTTGTCTTGAATCTTGTCTTGCCACCAGACTTTGATGACTTTGAAAGATACTGTAATGCTGATGACCTAGTTTAATTCTGCCTCACGTAAATCTTATTTATGCACAAATCAAAAGACATCACCCATACTATTTTACCATTCCTATCTGAAAGTCTTGTGATGACAGGCAAGTGATGAAGCAACAGATAGGAATACACTGGGAGCTATAGTCACAAACCTGCACACAGGCAGCCAAGGCCATGGGATCATCGTCTCTTTGGAAGCAGCAAGAAGAACCAGCAGCCTTCTAGGATTCTTTTAAGGATCCTACTGATCACCTCTTGGTATGAGGAAGGAGCTAGAAAAGGGGTAAAAAAAATTGTCTCCTTACTCAACTCTGCCCTGATTACCACAGCAAGTGTCAACTATACCCTGCATTTGGAACACACACACACACACACACACACACACACACACACACACACACACACACATACACACACACACACACACCATAAATGGTTCCATTCACTATCAGCACATGAAATATGCACACACTCATAGACAACACAAAATCCAGTGGACCTGAAAGAAGGAAAGCTCTTGTTGGGAAAGCAGCAAGTATTACATCCAAATAGCAACCCTGAATGATATAAAGTTGGCAACCAACTTACTAAATTCAGAGCTGGATTCAGATTTTTCTGTAGTGGCCACAGTGAAGGAGAGTTTTGTGAAGCTGGTGTATGTAGATTTTGCAATCAAAATTAACCTAGTCAACAAATTTATATGCCTAACAAAAGGAGTGAATGAAAAACTTATGACAATGTGATTGCCATGTATAGGAACCATGATGAACACTGATAAAGTCAAAGAAAAATTTTATGAAGACCTGGAGACTCTGAGCATCAATGTGCAAAAAGAGGATAAAGTTATAATTCTGAATGACTTAAATACTGGGGTAGGCTCAGACTCAGACTCATATATAGCCAAGAGTTCTTGGGAGGAATGGAGTTGGAAGTAGCAACAGCAATGGTCACTTACTACTGAAGTATTGAGCATCTCATGACCTCATCACCAACACTGTCTTCCATTTAACTAAATACGATAAAACTTTGTGGATGCACCATTGCAGCAAACATTGACAATTAATGTGATTGTAAGGAAAAGAGATAGATAGGATATTAGAGTGATAAAGGCAACATGTCATATAAAGAGCTGAATTGATCATAGAATCATCCTTTCCAATATTCTCTCCAAGATCCAGAGACATCTCTAGTTGTCCTGATTCATAGCTGGCCACCAGACCCAGATAGCTTTGGAGGAGAAAGTGACTTAGCACTTAGCTCGTGATTTAGCACAGCACCCCCTCACTCAAATCCAGGTCATGTGTTTTTCATAATATCACCTCCCTGATGTCATGGTCTTCTTTGAAAATGAAGGACAAACATAATCATTATCAACCTCTCTAGGCTAAAAATTCACATTCAATAGAAGTAGTGACACAAGGCAAAGTGTCTATCAAAAAATTAATGTCAACAAATTAGAGCACTTCTCTGAGTGGGAACAGTTTGATGCTAACTTGAAGGAAAAGTTGAGTCAACACACAGTTGGCAACAGTGGAGCAGAGAAGGAGTAGTTAGCTTTCAGAGATTTGGTGAACAGCACTGCATTTGTTTATCTGGATGATCAGAACACTTGTAAACATCAAACGTAGTTTGAAGAAAATGGGAAATTAAGCTGAATGTAAAACAAGACCTCCATAGGATTTACCAGAATAGTACGTCCATTTCTAGGCAAGCAGGATTTAACTCCACCAAAAGTAAAGTACATGAAAGCTCAGAGACATGCAGGACTCTTGGTTCAGTGAGAAGGCAGAGGAAATTCAGTTTTATGCTGATAGTAACAATCCAAATCAGGGCTATTATGATGTCCCAAGGCTATTTATGGATCAAAGACATAAAGTGCATCTCAACTACTCAGTGCTGATGAAATCACATTAATTAGTGATAATGACATGATCTGAACATTTCCATAGTATTCTCAACAGACCATCACCAGTCAATGTACAAACCACTGACCATTTACCTCAGGTTGAAGTCAATCCCTCTCTAGTTAAAATTCCAACCAAAGAAGAGGTTTTGAATGCCATTAGGTCCTTTTCATGTGGTAAAACATCTGGTTCTAATTCTATTCCAGCTGAGATTTACAAGGTGAGGGGTCCACTGCTCATACAAAAGTTTACTGAGATTTTCCAGTTATAAGGTAAGAGGAAGTTACCCTCCAGGAATTTAAGGACACCTCCATGGGCCACCTCTATAATGGCAAAGGTGAATATCACTGGGACATCTCTCTCTTAGTCATTGTTGACAAAATTCTTGCCAGAGTCCTTCCAAATAGATTGATATTCTCCTGGAAGATGGTCAATGATTTCAGGAAGGGTTGAGGAACAGTCAGTATCATGTTTGCTGTCCAACAACTCCAGGAGAACTGCCAGAAGCAGAACAGAGTTCTGCACACATTTGTAGATCTGACCAAGGCCTTGGATGCTGACAGTCATGAGTATGGAAAATTGTGAAAATTTGGTTGCTCAGAGAAGTTCATCAACATTATACATCAATTTCATGAAGGCATGCTTTCCCAAGTTTTGGATCGTAGCGCTCTCATACTTTCCCAGTCAACAATGCCTTCAATGAGGATAAATGGGGCATCAAAGTCAGCTGCAGTGAGAGGAAAATTTTTAGCTTGAAGGGGTCACAAGTCAAGACAAAAGTGAAGGGAATGTTGGTGCTGTATTTTTTGTTTACAGATGACTGTACACTCAGTGAAGCCTCTGAAGCTGAGATGGATGAATTCCCTGATGCTTGTGTTGATTTTGGCCTACCAATTAACATCAAGCAAAGACAGGTGCCCATCAACCAGCACCACTTCATCCATATGTGAAAACATCAGCTACACTCAATGAAGTGTTGAATACTGTAAACAAGTTCACTTACCTTGTCAGTACAGTTTTCAAGGATGTACACACTGATAATGAGGTAGAAACGCTCACTGCTAGAAGCTCCAAATGTTAAAGAGAAACTAGACTAGTCTACCAAACTGAAGGTCTATAGAGCCATTGCTGTATGCCCATGAAAACTGAACAATCTACCAACACCATGCCAGGAAAATGAATTGCTTCCATTTAAATTGTCTTTGGAAGATTCTGAATATCTTATCAGCAGAATAAGATGCCAGACACTGAGGTCATTTCTCAAATTAATCTGCCAAACATTCAAATGTTATAATAGAGAGCACAGCTCTGATGGGCTGACCACATTGTTTGAATGCCAAATTTATGCTTTCCAAAAAGACCATTTTATGGAGAACTCACACAGAGCAAGCACTCATATGGTGGTTAGAAAAAGTAATACAAGGACACTCAAGGTCTCTCTTAAAAGCTTTGGAACTAGGGGCAGCTAGATGGTGCAGTGGAGTCAGGAGGATCTAAGTTCAAATCTGAGCTCAGACACTTAATAATTGCCTAGCTATGTGAACTTGGGCAAGTAAATTAATACCATTGCCTTAAAAAAAACCTTTGGAATTGAATGTGTGACATGAGAAACATTGACACTGGACCTCCCAACATGGCATGCCTCATCAGAGAAGGTGCTATGTTCTGTGAGGCAAGCAGAATTCTTCTAGCTCAAAAGAAATGTGAGATGCAGATTTAGATAATCTTCCTCAAATGTTCACATGGCCTATTTTTGCTGACCTGTGGAAGAGCATTCCACATTGGTCTAATTAGACACCGACACACTGCAACTTGACTCTGACATAATGACCTCATTTTGTTCCTCTTCAAGAATAACTTTTTTAAAATTAAAAGTAATAGTTTTTGGTCTTTGTTTAAACTCCACAATTCTTTCTCTAGATACAGATGGTATTCTCCATCACAGATACTCTAAAATTGTTCCTGATTGTTGCACTGATGAAATAAGCAAGTCCATTAAGGTTGATCATTACCCCCATGTAGCTGTTAGAGTATACAATGTTCTTCTGCTTCTGCTCATCTCACTCAGCATCAGTTCATGCAAATCTTTCCAGACTTCTCCGAAATCCCATCCCTCCTGGTTTCTAATAGAACAATAGTGTTCCATGACATACATATATCACAATTTGTTCAGCCATTCCCCAATTAATGGGCATTTACTCAGTTTCCAATTCTTTGCCACCACAAACAGAGCTGCTATGAATATTTTTGTACAAGTGATGATTTTACCCTTTTTCATGATCTCTTCAGGTTATAGACTCAGTAGTGGTATTTCTGGATCAAAGGGTATGCACATTTTTATTGTCCTTTGAGCATAATTCCAGATTGCTCTCCAGAAAGATTGGATCACTTCACAGCTCCACCAACAATACATTAGTGGTTCAGATTTCCCACATTCCTTCCAGCATTGATCATTGTCCTTTCTGGTCATATTGGCCAGTCTGAGAGGTGTGAGGTGGTATCTCAGAGATGCATTAATTTGCATTTCTCTAATAGATAATGTTTTAGAGCAATTTTTCTATGGATCTCTTTGATTTCCTCATCTGTAAATTGGCTTTGCATATCCTTTAACCATTTGTCAACTGGGGAATGGATTTTTTTTATGAATTTGACTCAGTTCTCTCTATATTTTAAATGAATCCTTTGACAGAAATACTAATTGTAAAAATTGTTTCCCAATTTGCATTTCATTTGTTCTTGGTTGCAGTGGTTTTGATTGTGCAAAAGGTTTTTAATTTAATGTAGTCAAACTTGTCTAGTTTGTGTTTTTTGTTTTTCAGTTTTTGCAAGGCAATGGGGTTAAGTGGCTTGCCCAAGGCCACACAGCTAGGTAATTAAGTGTCTGAGGTCAGATTTGAACTCAGGTACTCCTGACTCCAGGGCCGGTGCTCTATCCACTGCACCACCTACACGCCCCTCTAGTTTGTTTTTTAATGATGTTCTCCATCTCTTCCTTGGTCATAAACTGATTCCCTTTCCATAGATCTGACAGGTAAACTATTCCTTGATGTCCTAGTTTGCTTATAAAAATTGTCTTTTATGTCTAAATCCTGTACCCATTTTGAGCTTATCTTATATAGGGTGTGAGATATTGATCTAATCCAAGTTTCTGCCATAATAACTTCCAATTTTCCCAACACTTTTTATAGGAGAGAGTTTTTTTTCCCCCCAGAAGCTGGACTCTTTGGGTTTATCAGACAGCAGATTACTATAATCATTTCCTGCTATCTCTTTTGTACCTAGTCCATTCCACTGATCCACCAATCTTTTTCTTAGCCAATACTAGACAGTTTTGATGACTGATGCTTTATAATATAATTTTAGATCTGGTAAGGAAGGCTAAACCACCTTCTTTTGCACTTTTTTTCCCATTAAATCCTTAAGATATTCTTGATATTTTTCTCTCCATATGAATTTACTTACTTTTTTTCCTAGCTCATTTAAGTAATTTTTGGAAGTTTGATTGGTAAGGCACTAAATAAGTATTTTAATTTAGGTAGAATTGTCATTTTTGTTATATTAGTTTGGCCTATCCATGAGCAGTTGATATCTACCCAGTTATTTAATTTTGATTTTACTTGTGTGAGAAATATTTTATAGTTGTTTTCACAGTTTCTGAATCTGCCTTGGCAGGTAGATTCCCAAGTATTTTATGTTGTCTGAAGTTACTTTGCATAGAATTTCTCTTTCTAGCTGTTGCTAATATATTTTGCTAGTAATATATAGAAATGCTGAGGATTTATGAGGGTTTATTTTATATACTGCAACTTTGCTAAAGTTGTTAATTGTTTCAAGTAGTTTTTTAGGTGATTTTTTTTAGGATTCTCTAGGTATACCATCATGTCATCTGCAAAGAGTGAGAGTTTTGTTCCTTCCTTCCCACTTCTAATTCCTTTGATTTCTTTTTCTTCTCTTATTGCTGAAGCTGATATTTCTAAGACAATATTGAATTTTAATGGTGATAATGGACATCCTTGCTTCATCCTAATCTTGTTGGGAATGCCTCTAGCTTATACCCATTGCATATAATGCTTGTTGATGATGTCAGATAGATACTGCTAGTCATTCTAAAGAACAATCCATTTATTCCTACATTCTCTAGTGTTTTTAATAAGAATAGGTGCTGCATTTTGTCAAAGCCTTTTTCAGCATCTATTGAGATATTCATATTTTTCCAATTATTGAACCAACCCTGCATTCCTGGTATAAATCCTGCTTGGTCATAGTATATTATCCTAGTGATAACTATTTGTAATCATTTTGCTAAGATTTTATTTAAGATTTTTTGCATCTATATTCATTAGGAAGATAGTTCTATAATTATATGTAACCCTGTTAAACACAAATGTGTATGTTCAATATTCACCTGACTGTTCACCACTGAGGGGAGGGGATTGGGAAGAAAAGGTGGAATAAAATTGTGTAATTTAAAAATATGCACATATATGTGGATGAATGTTGAAAAACTTTTGTAACTTACAATAGGAAAAAAAATAATCAATAAAAAAAAGAAAGAACAAAGGAAAATAACCAATCCCCACCTCTTACTCCATGGAGTTGGAGATGTCTTTCAAATACTGCCATTTCTAGTCACATTCAGTATTACCACCCCCCCAATAGAATTTGCCAATACCAATTAGTATCTGTGTCTTCTGTTCTTTGCACAGAGCCTTATGAGACTTTGAAAGGTCAGTAAAACAGAAGTCCAGTTATGGAAATTCATATAAAAGTTTGTCAGCAACTAAGTCTGGTATATCAACATAGCCCTGTGGTACCATTTACCAAAGCAATAAATCAACCAAGAAGTCAAATGGGGACTCTCTTTTTGGGTATTTCAGATTTTTTGGTATATGATTTTTCTTTATTTTTTTCCAATTACATGTAAAGAGTTTAAAACATTTATTTTTTATAAGATTTTGAGTTCCACATTTTCTCTCCCCTTCTCTTTCTGCCCTCCCTTTGACAGTGAGCAATCTGAAAAAGATTGTACATGTACAACTATATATTTCCATAATAGTCATGTTGTAAAAAAAGAATCAGAGCAAAGGAAGAAAAACGAGAGGAGGAAAAAACATAAAACAAATTTTAAAAATCGAAAATAGTATGCTTTGCATGCATTCAGACTCTAAAGTTCTTTCTCTGTATTTGGATGATATTTTCCTTCATAAGTTTTAGAACTGTCTTTGCATGTACTGCTGAGAAGAGCTAAGTTGTCACAGTTGATCATCAAATAATGTTCTGTTAATGTGTATAATGTTCTCCTGGCTTTACTCACATCACTCACATCACATCAATTCATGCAAATTTTTCCAGGTTTTTCTGAAGTCTGGTTGCTCTTGATTTCTTTTTTATTTTATTTTACTTCTTATTGATATTTTTATTTAATTTTTTCATGTCATAAAAGTTTTTCAACATTCATTTGCTTGCATATTTGTAAGTTACAAAATTTTCTTCCACCCACCCCAGTGATGAACAGTCTAGTGAATGTTGTACATATATACATTTGTTTATATATCAGTAATTTTTTGTATGAGGACTAAGGGAAAAGAAAGAAAATCTTGGGATAGGAAGGAAAAGCATAAGAGAATTTTTTTTAAAGGGAACATAGTCAGGAAGGCTAGGTGGCCAGTAGATAGACCGCCAGCCTTGGACAAGGGGACCTGAGTTCACATCTGACCTAGCTGTGTGATTTTTGTATCTATATTCATTAGGGAGCTAGTTCTTTATCTATAAACCTGTTAAACACAAATGTGTATGTCACTTGGGTAAGTCACTTAACACCATTGCCTTGCAAAAACAAACAAAACTAAAAAAGTGAATGGCTGCTCATGATTCTTACAGAACAATAGTATTCTATATTCATATACCACAGTTTGTTCAGTCATTCCCCAATTGATGAGTATTTCCTCAATTTCCAATTTTTTGTCACCATAAAATGCTATGAATATTTTTGTATATGTGGGTCTTTTTTCCCTTTTCTATGATCTCTTTGGGATACTTACCTAGTAGTGGTATTGCTGGATCATAGGGCATGTATAACTTTATTGCCTTTTGGGCATAGCTCCAAACTGCTCTCCAGAATGGATGGATCAATTCACAATACCACCAACAAGAGTATCCCAGTTTTCCCACATTTCCTCCAATATTGATTGTTTTGCTTTTTTTGTCATATTGATCAATCTGATACATAATTGCTTTAATTTGCATTGAATGGGGTTCTTACAGCAATGAATCAATGTCCAGCTTCTTCTTTGGGGTCTTTTTGTATGTATTGATTACTGGATTTTTTTTCACCATGCAGAAAGTATAAAAAATATAGTAAATAGAATATCTATGCATGCTTTAAAAGTAGAGAGCCAGGCACTTCTATTCCATGGATTTTCAGAAACAGATTCTTCATCCTTTATATGAGCTAGAAAAAGACAAAACCCTATGATCTTGCTCTTAGAACTGGTCCTTATGGTCCATATCTTTTGTTAGTGGAATAATCTATTTTACCCAACCCAGTAGAACTGGTCATTATGGTCCATATCTTTTGTTAGTGGAATAACCTATTTTACCCAACCCAGTAGTGGATCAGCCCAGAAGAATCAATGAGGAGTCATGTTATAAAGCAAGTGAAAGGGTCATTCAACAATTATGTCAAACTCAGAAATGAACTTGATGAAGACAAATGCTTTCCTGTAACTCTTTGTTTTAGTCATTCTTCCCAGGGTCAAGATGTTAGAGAGAAGAGTGTACTCCCTCAGAGGAACCAGGGGTAAAATATATTCTTGTATCTTCACAAATAGCCCCTTATCCAAGAGCTCATTGTTGTTAATTGGTTATCAACAATCTTTGGGAATTACAGCTGCCCTTTGAGGACATATCTTGTCATGAGAGCAGAGATTAGGAAAAAAATTCCCAGAGTCTAAATGGACTATAATTTAAAATGAAAGCTATATTAAGAGAAGATAATATTTTTAAAATATTTTCTAAAAACATGAATTTTAAAACATATAAAAATTTGTTATTCTTCAGAACTTACTTTCATTTTTAATACTCAAATCATACTATAAAATTTAAATATATTTATTCAATGATTGTTTTTATGTCCTGAGAAAATGTGCTTTGAACTTATAGACCTATAGCAGCACTGACTTTAGATAAATCTATGGAGGAAGTAAAATTGATGTCCAGTACCCCATCACTTCTTTTTGCAAAGGATTCTCACTCTTGGTTACCCTGTCCCCTATTCCCCAAGGGCCTGACTCTTAACAAGAGTTTACTTTACACAAAATTTTTTCTATGTCCTCAGTCTTTTTTGAGAGAGACAAAGAGAGATAGAAAGACAGAACAAAAAAAAAATTCTTATTCTCAGTCATAGAGAAACAACTCTACAGCCCCATTTTAAAGTGTTAAATTCTATTTAAGTATGTTTCTAAAAATCATGTCCTGGAAAATCCTCATTGTAAGCCAAAGCTCTCTTAACTAAAGTGGATTGAGTAAAAAATAAAAAAGTTCAGTTATGCTGCATTGGTTACTACGGGAACCACAGCTTGTTGAGATTTTGTTTTGTTGTGAAAGCAAAATCAGAAAGGATTATGCTAATTTTAATTTCGAGGGATTGAGATGTTAAAGACTTCTCATTGTAATCTTTCAATAATTTTGTGATTCTTAATCTATTCAACCTAATATTGTCTCACCAGTACTTCCTCTGCTGTTGCAGATCACAATCCATAGAAGACTTCTGATTGACATCCTTCTGTATTCTGTTGAGAATCCTTCTCAACAGAGGCTCTCCCAGATATGGAATAGCTTCCTCTTGGAATGTAGATATTTTAAAGAAACCAGGGCATCTTCAATCTATATATATATATCTGTTATCCCTTTCTATTGCTGCATGATTGCCCTACCTCCTTTTCCAATCATATCTTTTCTCTGATGAAAGCTCTCCTGTCATTTCTCTGGAACAAATAGTTGTTGATATGTTACAGGTCACTTGAAGCAACCATAAGTCTTTGCAATGGGCTTTGTAACACCCAAATTATTCTTCTGAGATTTGTTATCTACAATCCAAAATCATATAGGGGACTTCTATTTAAATAAAGCACATGTGTATTTAACATGTGTATGTGTCTGTATGTGTGTGTCCTCTCCCAAAGAACAACATGAGACCAGAGAGGTGATGTCATGACCAACATGTGAATTGGATTGAAGGGTTTCTGTGCTAAGTCACCAGCCTCTATTTCTCCTCTGTAGGCATCTGGGTTCAATGACCAGATATGGATTAGAACTGGAGATGGCCCTGGATGCAAGGCAATCAAAGCTAAATAATTTACCCAAGTCACACATCAGATAAGTGTCTGAGGCCACATTTGAACTTAGATTCTCCTGACTCTAGAGTTAATGCTCTATCTACCTAACTGCCCTAAGGAGACTGTCCTGGGAATAAATGTTCTTTAAAGACATATTCATTTCTGGATTCCTATAGTAACTTCTGCAAAGTGCTACAGAAATCCAAGACATTCTGATTTCAGAGGTATTTGTCAGACTCCCTTGAAATCTGGCAGAACTTTAAAACCTCGATATCTAGAATTCTAGTGAAATAACAGAAAAAAAAATAAAAGTGCTTGATATAATTGCTATCTAATTTCTTCCTTTCAGAATCACTAAAATGTAAAAGGAGTTATTGAGATACAAAACAGAGAACTTTAGCAGTTAGTAAAAAGAATGAAAGTAGGACTAAATAATGTGATTTATCTTATTAATTTTAATTACCCAGATACAATAGAATCTCGGTTTACGAATTTAATTTGTTCTGAGATTCTCTTCATCATGCAGCTTGTTTGTATCCCAAAGCCAATTTTCCCATAGGGTATAATGTAAAATGTAATGATCAGTACCACAGCCTCCAAAAATATTTATATAAAAATAATTATTTATAATTTTAAGTAAGTGTTTTTGTCTCTAATGTACCTGAAGTATAATAAGAATGAGTAGTGCACAATATAAAGAAAAAATAAAACAAATTAACCTTCACTTTACCTTTGAGAAGAGTAGTGACTCATGTGAGGGAGATGAAAGTAAGAAAGAGGAAAGATTATTGCTTGGAAGGAGAATTTCCTTCCGTGAGAACTTCAGGAATTCTACTTCAAGAGTGTTCTCTCAGGGTGGCTAGGTGGCGTAGTGGATAAAGCACTGGCCTTGGAGTCAGGAGTACCTGGGTTCAAATCTATTCTCAGACAGACACTTAGTAATTACCTAGCTGTGTGGCCTTGAGCAAGCCATTTAACCCCATTTGCCTTGCTAAAAAAAAAAGAGAGAGAGAGAGAGTGTGTTCTCTCTTATTCTACTTTTACTAAAAATAAAACACTACTGCCTTCATTTATTTTTTTGTTTTTTAGACTCATTTTCTTTTGACTTACTGATTTTTTTTTCTTTATGTTATTTTGCTTCTAACTAGAAATCTACCTAAGGATACTTGTTTTTGATGCTTTTTTTTTCAGAAAGTCAGGGAAATATGACATTGCATTATCATTAAAAATATCTATGACTCTCCTTGCTACAACCTTATTTGGGTGATGTTTTTCAACAAAATTTTTCACTTTTCCCCACATCTGGTAAACCTCCCTAATCTTACTTGAGTGAGGGATTCTGCCAACCTCTCAAGCTCCTCTACTTCTCAAGCAAAACCATAAGTTTGTCCGTTGTTAGCTCCTCCTATATTCTCCTCCACCAGCTCTTACTCCGTATACCTTTACACAAAATACTATCATATGTATACAAACAGACATGAATACTCTTGTAATGGAACCGCTAAGAGCCAACAATGCTGACTTCACAAAGGGTCCAGCCAAATGAGGCCCATTAAGTGGTATACCAAACTGGGGTTCCTTTGTTTGATATATGAAAGCAAAAAAAAAAAAAAAACCATTACCCTAGATGAGCATCAATCCCTTCACGAGTCATTCAAGTCCAAACATGATGTTCATATTGTGAATTTTTGTTCATCCTGCAAGACAAATTTTGAGATAAATTTTTTCTCCTATGAAGCATACATTACTCATAAACTAAGGTTCTATTATAATTTGTGGTTATAGTGGACAGAGAATGTTGGGAGTTGAATGAAATATCCCAAAGGGTTTTAGTCATCAAATTGGAAAGAAGTTTCAAAGCTATGAAAACAGTCCTGGGAAAGTTCTAGAAAAGGCATTTAAGACTGGAAGAGAAATCATAATTAGACTAAACTTGATGAAAAACAATTGAAGATTAGAGAAAATATAGCATCCTCATTCTAGAGCTAGATATGACCTCACAGATCAATTTGCCCAATTCCCTATTGAATAGCTTGATTTGGAATGACAACCCAAAATCTATTAAACTGTGCATATCTTTTGACCTAGCAATATCACTGTTAGGTTTATATCCCAAAAGAGATGAAGGAGATAAAGAATCTCTGAATGCAAATAATATTTATAGGAGATCTTATTGTGTTTCTAAAGAACTAGAAATAAAGGAAGTGATCATCAAGTAAGGAACTGCTAGATAAATTGTGGTATATGAATGTAAATGAAAGACTATTGTTCAATAAGAAATAATGAAAAGAATTATCTCAAAGAAATATAGTCAGGGCATCTAGGTAGTGCAGGAAATAGAGCCCTGGAGTCAGGAGGACCTGAGTTCAAATACAACCTCAAACTTGATACTTACTAGTTGTTTGACCTTGTGCAAGTCACTAAACCTCATTGCCTGGCAAAGAAAACCAAAAAAGCAATACAAAAAACAAAGAAATTTAGGAAGACTCATATGAACTGATAGGGAGTAAAGAGGAACCAGAAAAATAATTTATTTGTATAATAATCACAATACTGTAAAAATGAGCAGCTTTGAAAGACTGATCAATTCTGATCAATGCAATGACTAAGAGCAACTAAAGAGGATCCAAGACATGAAGTCTGCTACCCACCTCCTGACAGAAATATTATGGACTCAGAGTACAGAAAGAGATAAATGTATTTTGATTATGACTGATGTACCAATTTGCTTTGTCTAAATTTGCACATTTTTTATATGTCCAATTTGTTTCTAGTAGAGGGAGGAGGGTAGTGATAAAGAAAACAGAATTTTGTTAATTGGAAAAAATAAATTTTAATTTTTAATTTATTTTATTGCTCAGGAAACAGGTTTAAAAGTATGAAGTAGTTTACCCAGTAATATCAGAAGCAAGATTTGAACCAAAGTTCTTTGACTCTAGAACCAGAATTTGAACCTAAGTCCTTTACAGAGACTATGATCATACCACTATATCAAAGTACTTCTTATAATCTTTAATCAGATCTGTTTATATTCCTTTACAACTCTTTCTTTTGTGTATTCTATTTAAAAATAATAATAATAATCAATAATGCTTGCTGCTATTCATATGATCTCATTATCTTTTGTTTTTAAAATCTTTACTAAGTATAAAAATAGCTTTATTTCAGTTTGTCTGATGTCATTAAGAAGACTAGAACTTTGAACAACTACCTGTTTGAATTATAAGCAAAGAATCACTATCTACCATTCTTTTCAGATTTTAGGACTGAGAAAAAAAATTATCTTTTAAGATCTGGTCTTGCAAACTCAGACTTATGAAGTAACCCCCCACGCCCCCCAAAAGAAGTCACAATAGAAATAAGAGTGTTTGTGCTGAATTTTTGAACTCTTGACTAAGAGGTTTTGATGGAAGAGAAAGCTAAATTGGTTTTGGTTTTACATATTAAGTATATATTTTAATTATCTATACCATCTGTTTTCTAATAGCTTAAATAATAAAAATTAATATTGAATAGACTAATTTTCTACAATATAAAACAGAACACTGGATTCAGTCAGAACTTTATTACTTGTGCAACTCCAGATACAGCATTTGAACTTTTTAATCCTGTTTCCCCATCTGTTAACAGAGGAGATAGGAAGAAATAATTTGAAGCATCTTTTAGCATTAAATTCTTGATCTTAATTCATAGATCTAATTACACATGCTTTCAAGCTTTATCACTTACTAATCAAGCTCTTCTATCTGTAAATACCCCCTTCCCTATAGATAGTCTTTTTTTTTCATTTACAGAGGCACTGAGGAACTGAGAATGCTATTCAGATGGCTTGAGTGTCTCAAGACTCATTATCACTGCTTCCAAATGTGGAGTCCCTCTTTAGGAATAAAACCCACAATATACTTAACCTCAAGACTCAAAGTATCATTAGAGAATCTAGCTTTCACCTGACATCAAAAATCTGTTTTTCAATTTTAAAAAATGGTATCTATTTTCAACATAATAGGTTTCCTTTGAAAACCAATAAATTCACCTCTAAACATTGTTCTGATAAAGAGGTCTACCAGACTACGAGAGTAGACCATGACACTTTGAGATCCCTAGCTCTGGGATGAATTTAATCACTGAGGGACCCTCATTGAAAAAAACCCCACCAATGGCATTATACTCTTAACTTCTATATAGTCCAACTTCTATATAGACAAATGTTTTGCATTTTGCTGCATCTCAAGTGTTCAATAGAAAATAAGCTCCTTGAGTGCAAGAACTATTTTTTTCTGTTTTGTCTTTCTATAGCAAAATGCTTGACTTCTAAATGTTTTCTAAATTCTTGGAGAATTAAAGAACCCTGAAGCAAATATTTTACAAATGAAAGGTTGATTGACTGAATGACACTATGTCTCAAACCCCCTCACCCTACCCCAGACCAAATTTAGGAAAATAATCATCAAGTAGACAAAACATCTTCATTGCCTTTCCAATTATTCTGGTACTTTACAATTCCCTTTCACCCTTTCAGGAATGAAATGCTCTCATCCTACATTCTACCACATATTCCCACTGGACATTACATTGTAACGTGTCTCTGACGTTTCCCTAACTGATCTTTCTTTTTTTCCAAGTAAAATATAATATTCAACCTCAGCTCTTTAGAGCCTTGATTATAGAGTATAACTAGAGAAAGACCCAGTTGTATGGAAGAAAGCTGAGTGGAAGGACTGGGCAGTCAATCTAGTACTACATAACAATGAGTGGTGACTGAGGTAAAGCATTTATAGACTCAGACTGGGGACAGGCTAAAAAGTCTTATCATTCAAAAGATTCCATTCTGATATAAGTTTCAATAGTTATAATGAGTCTCTATATTCAGTCTTGTTAGCTTGGTATAGCCTACAAGTGGCTGTGCCCTGCTGGCAGCATCCTTATGAACCACCAGCATTCTATCAAGAAGCAAAGTTAATTTAGAATCAGAAAATCTGGGTTAAATTCCTGATTATATTACTTATTACCTAAATATAGCAAATCACTTAACAGTTCTAAGCCCAGATTTCCTCATCTTAAAATGGAGGTGGGGAAAGAGAGGATGAAATGAGTTGGGTTCCATTTAGCCCTTCATCTACCATCCTGGTACTTCTCTTACCTAGCTTACATTTTGTCCCTAAGCAAAATAGCATGATGGCTAAACCCAGTTCAAATTATTTTAAGGCCATTAAGGAGGATATTGATGAACTCGACTAAGAATGAAAATTTTGCTGCATGACAGAAGTAGGACTACTGGTTAAAATTAGCCCAAAGGAGGCACTCATAAGCATTTATTGGTCCCAGGCTTACAAAGACAAAAAAAATTAATCTCTTTCCTCAAGATTACATTCTACTAGAGAAAAAATATGCATTCAGAGAAGTAATTATGAGTGTAATTTGAGCCACAAAACTTATTGGTTTGGTACTCATTGATGACGAAGTTCTTGCACCCATATGAAGGTCAGGACAGAGACAGAAAGAACGGGAAAGAGAAGGAATCCATCTTTTCAATCTCTTCAGGCTTTTTCTCCAGCCCCAAGACAGAAGATACATAATGTCAACGTCAAATCCATTTCTGATTGATAAGAGGAAAAAGACTTCAGGAAGTAACTGACATGAAAAAAGTTGACAATATACCTCCAGTTTGCCATCTGTTCATTGTGGAATTGGTATTTGATAGAAGGAGAACAAGCCTTGGATGTAAAGCTTGGGGCCCTCTTTCCCTATTAATGAAATAAAAAATCAGAAGTTTAGCTTCAGCCTGAAATTTACATCCCCTAGCCTAACAATGTTTAAAGAAACAAATAGGTATAATTCTAATCTAGTTCTCAACTCTAAGGAGAAAGCAGAATGGTCAGCCTATTTCTTCCATCTCCTGCTTCCTCTCCTAGCAAAAACTAAAATCTAACTTAGAGAGAGAGGGAGATGGAGATGCTAGAGATAGATCTATTCTGACCTCCCACTGAGTCATATCAATATAGTCTCTGATATTCAAAAAACTATAATCCATGACCTAGCCCCGCCAAAAGGCCAACAGAGGTTGATATGCTTCAGAAGATCTAAATGTCAAATAATTTGGAACTTACCCATGAAGAACTGGGGCATCTCCAGTCATCCTAACCTATATCTTGCCTCTAGATTCCCTTGACTCTGGAAGAGAGAGTGGGGCTGATGTCTATGCATAGTTCTGCCTCACTCAATCCAATTCACTTGCAAGTCAAAACATCAACCTCCTGATGTCATTGATCCTCCTTGAGAATGAGGGATGAACAACAACAACACCTATGAAGTAGGCACTTACATATCTGACTATAGAACACTAGATTCTAGAATAATACTGCTGAGTCTGTGTATCTACATATAAAATTGAATTCTATGAACAATATTGATGCAATAATCAATTCCATTTAATTAGTGCCTACTATGTGTAGGATGCTGTGATAAGTGCTTTACAAATATTATCTCATTTGATACCTACCTTCTCAAGCCATGTGGGATAGTGCTTTTCTAAGAATTATCATTGAGCCAGTCTCTTCCATTTTTTAACTTGGAATTAGAAAGTCCAGTATCAGATGTCCAATTTGTAGTCACCTCTAAAAGGGGCCTCAGTCTAGAGTTGTAGCCATTTTGATTTCTAACTCCAATTATGTTTGTAAAGGCCAAGCTGTAGGAAGATATTTCCAGTTAAGTAAACTTTTCAGCACCTTTCATGAAACCCCACATAATTGCCTGATTCTCTTCCACCTACACATAAATCTAGAATGAGGTCTGCATCACTCCAGGCTAGTGGGAGGATTTAAAAGAAAATGTCTCTGCTTTATGTGACAGAATTCACTGCTACATCTACCTACAAACAATTGTTTTGAGTACTCTATCATATATCTTCATCAAGGATTGAGATTCTGTAAAATGTAACTGAGACACTACCAGATGCTTCTCCCTATAGTCTGCAATATGTTTCTCTATATGTCTTAGTCAAAATCAGATTGCAACTTGTGCCCTAGGATATATATAATAGGACCTTGACTTTTTTCACAAATAGAAATAGCAAATCAAAGCTAAGTCTATAACTAGTGTAAAATTATCAGAGCTTGTGCAGAGCAAATCAAGTTTAGAGGGTGTCAATAGCATATTATTCTCTAGACCCAGAGGCTACAATCCAGGTGCATTCTTTTATATCCTGCTCTCACCCTAGGCAATGGTTTCTCCATCCCAGTGCAAGTTTATGGTTTTTTCCCCCCTAGAGAACCCTCCTTACAATATGAAACAATTCACTGTATTATAGAAAGCTCAGTATCTGGATCATGACCCAGATTGAGTTTCTCATTCCCCAGTCTTACACACTGTTCTGACCCTAACCCAGACACAAAAATGTCCATTTACTTCTCTGATCAAAGCTGTCTTCTCAAGTATAAGTATCAACTCACTAATATTATCATAAAATCATTAACTTCATTTTTTTTCCTTTTTTAGGATAGTCACTGTAGTTAAGAGGAGCTTCACCTAACATAAAATTACTTTCTCTAGCCTTTTTAATATAAACATTGAAAATAAGCTCCCTTCCAGCATGCATTCAAAAGTAGAGTGTATTATATTCAACCTAAAAAAAATTGGTGCATCTCATTAAAAAAATGAAATAGAAAACTTACCACCTAGGAATATAAATAATTTTTACAATTGCTTCAAGATTCAGAGCGTGAATTTTTTAATACTTAATATCCTAGGTCCTTTTCTTCATTTTCTCAGAAGTAACTACAACTTCCAAGCTAGTCCTGATAGCCTGGGCAGTTTATTTTCTTTAAACTACTTCTCCAAATCACTGGGTTAAAATTACTTATCATATCTTTCAGCTATGTAAAATTATTTTGTGAGTTAGTCCTTGAAAAACAGTTTCCATCAATCATCAATGGCCACTGAGGCACTTTATAAACCAAGCAACATTGCCTTCAATTGAAATATCACTAACTAGTGACAAGAACAATTTTTACCTTTCTACTTCCTGACATTTCTTCCAAACAGGTGTTACCAAAACAAAAAAAATCAAGTCAATCTTATAGAAATACTTCAATTATTTCTGAGACTTTGGGAAAAGACTATAACCAAAAAAGACTCCTTTGAAATTAATAAGATTACATCCATTTGAGAGTCAATGTGATAAAGTAGATAGATGACTAACTTAAGCCAGGAAGACATAGTCCAGGCCTATTCTGACATATACTAACTGTGGGCTTGGGTAAACAATTTAATTTCTCAGTACCCCCTTGGCAACTTCTAACTTCTAAGACTTTATTGAGAGAAAGCACTTGTTTATCTGTATTGATTTAAGAAATTTCCATATGGGATTTGCTCATACTCATTAATTCATAGATAAAATAATACATCTGTACATTTAAACATTAAACACATTTTTAGCAAAGCCATACTGCTTGAAGAATATCTATTTTTATTATTATGGTTATCACTTTTACACAAAAATATTTAGCTTTCAGACCAAATACAAGTCAAATTAATTTAAAAAACAATACAAAATGAATAAATACATTTTGGAAGGAAATAAAAGATACATTTGATAGGGGTTGATAGTGTCTTTTTCATGAAAGGGAGTTTTTACTTAATTCTTAATTTTTAATTTTAAATTCATAATGGAAGAAAATTGCTAAATTTCAGGTAGAAACTAGTAAAAATACAAGCTTTCCCCCATCACTATATAAGTTCATGGATGCTATATAAACTACCCTGAAATATCTTGGCTTAGAACCTCTAATCAGTCACCTTAGCCTTGAAATTTCAATATTCTTATACTTCCCAAGATCTAATTTATTCTTATGACTTTAGTGGGTCACCTCAGTCCTGACATTTCCCTGCCCTCTTCAATATCTATAGACTTTTTTTACCAGTGTGACTATGGAATGTCTAAGCTCTGAGATTTCAGTGACCTAGTATCCCCCCAATATAATTCTTCAAACAACTCCTAATTTATATGTCAAAGAGGTAAGGCCACTGTCTTCACTCTAAAAATCAATATTAAGGACATTCCCAGTGGAGAAAACAAAAGAAACCTAAACTGTTTCAATTAAACAAAAATTTTGAAAGCACCTATTTCCTAAATATAAGGTACTGTGTTAGACTCTGACAACAGAAATGTTAAAAAAAATCCTTCAGGAGCTCAAGTCTATTAGTTCTACCTTTGCTCTGTCTATTAGCATAGTTTCAACTATCCCAAGCAGTAGTCTCAATGTTTCTTTAGTTTTCCTCTTCCCCTAATACGTACTAGGTGACACAGAGGAAGACTCATCTTCCTAAGTTCAAATCTGACCTTGGACACTTACTAATTCTTGACTCTGGGAAAGTCACTTAACCCTATTTGCTTCTGTTTCCTCATCTGTAAAATGAGTTGGAAAAGGAAATGGCAAACCACTCCCATATCTATACTAAGAAAATCTCAGAGGATCACAGTCAGACATGGCTAAAAACAATTGAATAAGAAAATAACATAGTTGTTACACCTCTACCCAAATGGGGTGAACAGTTTTCTGAAGGATGACCCTATGATTCTTCATGCTATGGATTCAAAGAGGGTTATGTGCTATAATTGACTGAGAGACCTCTGAGTTTAATTAAGGAGACAATATTGAGGGAAGAAAGGAGAGAGAGAGAGAGAGAGAGAGAGAGAGAGAGAGAGAGAGAGAGATGAGTGATTAAATTACTATAATGCCCTGAATTTCCCCTGCAGTGGGATATTCAAGGCTTTCCTAAACAGGGGGTCCAACTTGATACCTAAGAAATAGACAAAGATCTCCAGATTGATGATATAAGTAGTTTAATAATCAAAGAGAGCAGTATGGGGCAGTGGCTACTGACATAATGAATACCTACAGAAGACTCCCTATAACCCCTGTGATAATTATAAAAATCAGATAAAGGGAGGAGATATATTGTGGATCGGCAGATATTGGGGGGGGGGTTATCTGCTCAACATTGGGCTCATGTCCCAGATACCTAGGTATCATTTCAGTGCATTAGGTTGAAGTCCAAGGTATGCAAGACCATATACTGGTCATTGTGCCCTTATTGTTATTATTTTGACTTTCCCCAGTAGAGACCTCACAGGCTCTTGGAGGATAGACAATTTCAGAGCCATAGACATGTTAAGGGAAACTCCATCTGCCAGCATGACCGGGCTTCAAAAACCTGTACCTTCAAAGAATAAGAATGAACTTTCCTAGTGAGACTGTTGCTTTCTTAGTGGAACCAAGATTTTCTTTTCCTCCTAAAGATTTGGCTCACACTTTTTTCTTTTACTACAATTTGTGTGTTTTTCTGAGTTCTGTTTACTTTTTGCTAGGTTTTGTTCCCTAAATGAGATGTTTGTGTGTGATACTGTGTGTACCTGAGTGTGAGTGTGTATGTTTATATGTGTGTACCTGTGAATGGAGGGAGGGGGCAGGAAGGGAACTAAGCTAGTGAGAATAAACTGTGACCTTCCCCTTTCAAATGACCAGGAAAAGTGGCTTTTATTCTAAATCCCTAAAAAAAAATATTATAATCATAAAAAACAATATTGGAGGTATGGAAAATAGAAATAATCTTAGACTAATAACTTCTTGAGGATAGGCAAGCAGAGTCAGCCATAGTCCACCCCAGTTCCTCACAAAGTTAAATATTGAATTATTCTTTGGGGACAGGATAGGACAAATCCAGATATATCTATCTACTCAAATTATATAGATATGTCCAAATTCAGGCTAGCTATACTATATTAAATAGTCTGCTTTATATTAAACTGCAATTTTAAAATAGCATTTGTTTGCTAAGAACAAGTCAGCAGATGAATTCTCGAACCACTTTGTTGATAATGTCATTTAAAAATGCAAAAGATGAGAACTATGATTCTGGTCTTTTTTCTGACCAATAAATTGCTAATGTGTGTCAGAATAAAATTAGCTGAACAGGGTTCTAATCTTGACCCTGCTACTAATTACCAGCTAGTGATTTCAAGAACCTAAGATAAAGGCATGTATTCTTTTACATCTGTTTATGAGTCATGAAAAGAATTCTGGTAATAACCTGTCATTCCCAGGACTCTGCAAAAACGTTCAATAGTGCCAAAGTGCAGCTTTCCTTACCATCATCATAAGAGGCATCATTGAAACAAGAAGGCAAACTAAGATATGGCAAGTTATTAGGAGGAATAGGTGACCAAGTAATATTACTCCAATGTTTAATAAGCTCAAACTAATGACTAGATCCACATCACCGGTTAGAAATTTCCAATTCTTGACATAGACTAATATATCTGGAAGAGGCCATAAGAGAGGGTCTGATCCAGGTGCCTGTCTTCAGATTAATGAACCCTTAGTTTTGGGGGAATTCCAAAAAAAATTATTCCAGAGACATTAATTTTCATAGAAATAGACTACAATATACCTTTCCAAGTGATTTTCATTATTCTACTTCAGACATTCCATTATCTGAGCAATTTTGACTGTTTTAATACTTTTCTTAAATGTTGTTCTATTGTACCTTTGCACCAGCTCCCTTCCCATCCATACATCCAATCCCCAATCCACCCCCAAGTCTGTAATGTGTTCCCTTCTCAGCTATGTGGCTTAGAAGTCCTTACTTCTTTCAAAACTAGGTACACTTTCAACAATGAGACCTAAGTTAATCTTCCCTCTCACACACACCTTGGTCTTTTTAAGCAAGGCTGATAACTCTGTGCAACCTAACTCTCTTAAGTCCAATTCACTTACAAGTGAAGCCATCACCATCAGGATGTCTTTGGTCCTCATAGTATGAAGGACAAATCTCACACACACACACACACACACACACACACACACACACACATACATACATACACTGTACATAATCTGTTTTTACTTACCTGAATTATTGTCATTTCCCCTCCCCAAAAGATGACGAGTTTCTTGAGGGCAAGAACTTTTTCTCTCTGGTGAGTTTTTGTATGTCCAGTACTTCCAAGACATTTACAAAATGCTGAGAGAATAAATGAAAAGTAACTTTTCAATTTTAGCATAAAGGAAATTTCCATTCAATGCTCTCACTTAGATGAGCAAAAACAATGATGATTAAATGAGGGCAGCCATGGCCTTCCTTGAATTTGCTGCCTCTCCATGAATCAAATCCTCTCTTAGAGGTGAAACTACCATCAACATGCAGCCTCAGGAAAGGACATGACTGATAGAGTTCATATTATGATACCTGATACTACCCATGCCCCTGGGAGGGAAACAGGAAACCATAAAATAAAGATGCCTGTGCCATGAAATACTCAAATATGTTCTCCAGAATCTAAATGCCTTAAATTATTCATAGAATGAGGCATCCTTTGAAAGAAGAAAATAGAAAAAGAAAACAAGGTCCAATTTTCTAACCCCAAAATAACATATCAACTTTAATGTTCAAATGCATGAATAGCATATAGCCTAACTTCATATGAGAACTACTTTTTAAAAAAAAGAAAAAAAGGCCTATGTATGCAAAGTGAGAGGTTGGAAAAAAAACAAAGAGAAAGCAAAGGAACTCAAGAAAATAGCTCACAGCAAATGGCATTTGAAAGGGATAGAGACAAGTTACCCCCATTTTGTGCTAAATTCAAATAAGACCAAGGGCAGGAATGTTACAGACACATTTCATAATCAATGCAGGTTTTCCTTGAGGCTTCCATATATACCTAAAAACTCTTTTAAAAAATCACAAGGAAATGGAACATTTAAATTAGTGATTTTTTTTTAAAAAATAGTTTAAAGGAAAGAAAGAAGAAAAAATAAAGTTTAATGCTTTTTTAATGCCTAAGAAATTTTCATGGAAAGATGGATTTCACAGCCAGTTTTGCTGAGTGATATTAGTGGAGGGAAAAAAAAATCTGAGGTCTCTCCTGTCACTGTACCCTTCATAATCACCACAATTCAACATGACACCATAACTTGTAAGGAATTCTCACTGGCATCCATTTAAGTGGACATTAATTGGAAAGTTCAGTGAACAGAGAAGGGCTGTGAACAATATATATTTCAACATTCTTGACCTTAAATGACAAGAAGAGGAGAAAAAATGGCAAAATGTATTCTGAGCATTTAGCTCTCTATTGTGAGACAACAAAATTTGAACTGAAAAAAGTATGTGGGGGTGAGGGGGGAGGGAAGGGAAGGGCACTGGGATGCATTCCAGATCCTCTTTTTGTTGCTACTGAGTTCTTGATGATTCTAGAAGCAGCAGTCTCCACTGGAATCAATCCACCCATTAAGAATAATCTATCGGGGAGAGCCTGGGTTTGTGCCAGCTTGGATTGCTAGGAAGCACACTAAATTTAATAGCAAAAAATGCAGGATGTAGTCACTTACTCTCTGGTTAGTCAAGGCTGTGACCTTGGTCAGGCAAGTCGTTTAGACCCCCTGAACCTCAATTTTCTCCTCTGTAAAATGGGGAAAACATTTGCATAACATATCGCTTTGTGTCTATTTAATGTATGATTGTGTATTAGCTATCAATTCCGGCAGATAACAATGTTAGTGAACAGAAAACCAAAATAATCTAGAATGCAAATCCCAACTCCTTAACACAGGAGACTCAGTTTTTAAAAATTATTTTATTTTCAATTCATGTTCTCCAGGCAATTTTCTAAGATTTTAATAATTATAATAATTGTTACAATAATGATAGTGCCAAGATAGTGCCATTTAACATGTGCCAAGAACTATACTAGGAACTTTACAAATAATATCTCCTTTGATCCTCATAACAATCCTGAGAGATAGGTGCTGTTATTATACAGATTTTACAATGAGGAAAATAAGGCCAAGAGAAGTTAAGTGACTTGCCCAGGGCCACTAGGCCTGGTATTCTTTCTAATATGGCTTGTATCCATCTACATCACACAAGGAAGTTTCCACAGTTTCCTATAACAAAGAAATCACTGGCTTAGTCTCCTATACAACAATAATCAATGCAGACCAAACATGATTGTAGAGAACTAAAGATGATCTGATCTTTGTTACCCATTTTCTGAAGGAGAATTCATAAATTTAATGAATAATGAGACATACACTTTTTCATTATGGTCAATTTTAGTTTTTTTTGCTTAACTAGTCATGTATATGGATGCAAACCCACACAGAAGATTAGGTGTAGAACTGACAAGATGGATAAAGTGCAAAACTAGGAGTCAGATAGAACTGAGTTTAAATCCTCTTTTAGACATTAGTTGTATAACCTTGGGCAAGTCATTTAATCTCTCAGGCTCAGTTTTCTCATCCATAAAATGGAGATAATAAAAGCACCTTTCTCCTGTTGTGAGGATCAAATGAGACAATATATGTGAAAGTGCTTTGCAAACTTTAAAATGATATATAAGTGGTAGTGATTTTTATTTGATACTTCTATCTTATCCCCCCCCACTAGATTATGATTCCATGAGTATAGGATCATAATTTAACTAATTAATTTACCCTTTCTAAAACCTAGACCAGTGCTCTATATCCAATATGAACTTAAATGTTTGTTGAAAATTATGTTTATAAATATAATGGGCCATAAGATAAAAGGAAAAGGGGGCAGCTAGATGGCACGGTGGATAGAGCACCAGTCTTCGAGTCAGGAGGACCTGAGTTCAAATTCAACCTCAGACATGTAAATATTGCCTATGTGACCTTAGGCAAGTCACTTAACTCCATTGCCTTGCAAAAAAGAAAAAAAAGATAAGAAGAAAGGGATGGGTTCAGAGAAACTGGGAAAAATTATGCAAACATTGCAGACTAAAGTGAGCAGAGTCAGGAGAACAATTAATAAAGTAGGGACAACCTTTTTTTAAAGACAAACAACTCTGAAAAACTTTAAAACTCTATTTTTTTAGGTTTTTGCAAGGCAAAATGGGGTTAAGTATCTTCCCCAAGGCCACACAGCTAGGTAATTATTAAGTGTCTAAGGCCAGATTTGAACTCAGGTACTCCTGACTCCAGGGCCAGTGCTCTATATACTGCACCACCTAGCTGCCCTGTAGAATTCTAATCAATGTAGATAAACATAATTCCAGAGAACTGAAGATGATCTTTGTTATCCATCTCCTGATAGAGGAGTGATAGATTTAAAGTGAATAATGAAACATATGTTTTTCAATATGGTCAATTTTGATTTTTTTTGCTTGATTATGCATATTTGTTCCAAGGGGAGGAAGAATAAATGCATTTTGGCTAAAAAATAAAATGAAAAAAAGTACATTATCAGTTTAAAAAAGGAAAAAAAACTAAGTAAAAAATTGTTTAAAATTAGGTAGAGCACAAAAAAGCACTGTTAATCAAACATCTAAGGTTCTTTAAGTTCTAAATTCCCCATGATAAATGTCAGTTATTATGTAACCAACACCAAGCTAGACTCAAAGGGAGATAAAATAAGTCATGTTCTTTACCTCCAAGGAACTCACAGTCTGGCTGGAAAGATAAGGATTATGTACAAGGAGAAAACAATACAAAAGCTTTGATTGAAACTCTGGAACACTCTGACTCAGGAAAAAGGGAAGGAAGGATGGAAAAAAAAAGTGCTACTTTTATACCTACTAATAATAACTTACATTTACATCACACTCTACAGGTACAAAATACCCTCCCACCATGTCACTGGATTCTCACAGAATGCCAGGGAAGGAGGCGAGTTACCATTCTTGTTTTATGGATGATCAAGTTGAGGCTCAGAGATCCTCAATGACTTGCACAAGGTCATGTAACTAGTAAGTGTTAGCAGAGAAGTTAGTTAGCACTTTAAGCAGATCATTCTTTCCACATTTTCAGAGTTACTTCCACTCATTTTTCAGTCGTTTCAGTCATGTCCAACTCTTTGAGACCCTATTTGGGTTTTTCATGGCAAAAATACTTTAGTAATTTGCCATTTCCTTCATTTTACAGATAAGAAACATGAGACAAATAGAATTAAGGGACTTGCTCAAGGTCATAAGCTAGTAGGCTAATTTTGACCTCAGGAAGAATCTTCCTGACTCCAGGCCTGATCTCTATCCACGTGGCTGCTCTTCCCCTAACTGACCTGAATAAAGAAGTCAGAAAAGAAACTTCTGTAATTAAAAGTTTGTCTTCAAAGTAGTAGGTAGTTATGGTCAGGGACTGTTCTGGTTAAACTGAGGGACAAGATTGGTCTTCAATCTGCATATTTTACCAGACTACCCCACATTGCCTCAACCTCCTCCTCACTCTGATTCTTTGGGCCCATTCTCCCATTGGTGAGTTTGTTCCTAGAATTTCCATTTTGTAGAAGGATCCCATAACTATCCCCCATTCTCCAGACTACTGGTCTCAAACACAAATAGAAACAGATTCCTTTATACCATATATTGACACTAAAAACCACAAATTACAAAAATCTTTATTGTATTGTATTTTTAAAATATATTTTTATTTCTTTCATTAAATATTTCCCAATTACCTGTAAAAACTTTTAATATTCATTTTTAAATGTATAGCATTTTTTTATTTTATTAAACATTTCCCTCCCAGGACAAATCCAGAAACTATATGAAAACAATTATAAAGTACTTCTCCCCCCAATAAATAATTGAAAAGAATGTCAATTGCTCATGGTTAGTTTGAGCTAATATAATAAAAATGACAATTCTACCCAAATTAAATTACCTATTCAGTGCCATACCAATCAAAACTACCAATAATTCTTTTACTAAACTAGGAAAAAAATAATAACAAAATTCATCTTGAGTAACAAAAGGTCAAGAATAGCAAGGGAACTGATGAAAAAAAAATGTAAAGGAAAGTAGCCTAGCTCTACCAGATCCAAAACTTTACTATAAAACAGCAGTCATCAAAACTGCCTGCTACTGGGTAAGAAATAGATGGATCAGTGGATTAGGATAGGTTCAATAGTAAACAACTAAGTAATCTATTGTTCGATAAACCTAAAGACATTAGCTTCTGGGATAAGAACTCACTATTTGACAAAAATTGGGGGAAAAACTGGAAAATAGTATGGCAAAAACTAGGCATAGACCCACCTATACCAAAATAAGTTCAAAATGGGTACAGGATTTAGGCCTAAAAGGTGACACCATAGATAAATTAATAGACCAAGAAATACTCAAATCTGTGGAAAGGGGACAAATTATAAACTGGGAAATGAATGATTTTGACTATACTAAATTAAAAAAGGTTTGCACTACTAAAATCAATGCTGCCAAAATTAGAAGGAAAGCAGAAAGCTGGAAAACAATCTGATAAAGGTCTACATCAAATTTATAAGGTTGCAAATCATTCCCCAATTGATAAATGTCAAAGAATATGAATAGTTGTCAAATGGAGAAATTAAAGCTATATATAATCATATAAAAAAATGCTCCAAATCATTATTGATTTAAGAAATGCAAATTAAAACAACTCTGAGATATCATCTAACATCTATCAGACTGGCTAAGATGAGAAAAAGGGAAAATGATCAATGTTGGAAAGTTTGAGTGATGCATAGAGTTGTGAACAGATCTAACTATTCTGGAGAGCAATATAGACTTCAGGAGAACAATATGGAACTATGCCCAAAGAGCAATAAAATTGTTCATTCCCTTTGGCCCAACAATTCCAATTCTAGGTCTATATCCAGAAGATATCATAAAAAAATGGGAAAAGTCTCACTTGTTCCAAAATGTTCACAGCAGATCTTTTTGTAGTGCCAAAGAATTGGATGCCCATCAATCGGAGAATGGTTAAATAAATTATAGTACATGAATACTATGGAATATTTTGGTTCTATAAGAAACCATAAATGGTCAGACCCTAGATAAGCATGGAATGACTCACAGGATCTGATGCTGAGCTAAGGGAGCAGAACCAAAACCACATTCTACATATTAACAACATTGTGAGTTGATCAAGTTTGATGGAAGCACCTCCTCTCAGCAGTTCAGAGAGCTAGGACAACCGTATTAGATCAACTATGAACAATGTTATCCCCATTCAGAGAAAGAAAAATAAAACAAAACAAATAAAACATCCTTCACAATCTGATCAAAAGATATCTCTCATGCATTTCTTTCCCTTTAATCCTAATTCCTCAAACTGAAAATGACTAATCTATAAACCCTGTTTAACACAAATGTTTATGTACAATATTAACTTGACTATTCACCACTGAGGGGAGGGTGGTAGGAAGGGAGGGTAGAAGGAAATTTTCTAACTTAAAAATAATAGGCATATGGATGAATGTTGAAAAATTTTCATAACATTATTTGGAAAAATAAAATATTAATTAAAAAAAGAAAATCATTGATCTAATAAATAAAACTAAGAGCTGGTTTTATGAAAAAGTTAATAAATAGATAAACCTTTGGTTAATCTGATTTAAAAGGGGGGGGAAATTCCTAATTAAATTTTAATCTAGTTATGTTCTTTTGGGGGAGTCTTGTAGGCTGCTTATGGTTTACAGGGAGATTGACTGGTCCTCTGGATTAAGTGGTGCCTCCTTTTTCTTATGACTCCACTCCTGTTGACCTCTACTCCATAAGTGTATCCTTCTTGAAACTTCCAACACATGGGGAAGTGTTTCAGATCAGTCATCCCTGATTCTCCAGATTTAACTACCATGCCCCCAAACAAATACCCCTCCCCTAAGCTATTTGGCTCACCAGTTATGTGTGGTTTCCCTCATTGGAATATAATTTCCTTGAGGTCTGTACTTTCTGCTTACATTTGTTTTCTCATCTCTTAGCACTTAAAGGTTTACTGACTAAGATTGCTTACCTGGCTTACCTGGAATGCATTTAGTCAAAGGTTCTTAACCCTGGGTATGAGAATTATACATATATATATATATATATACACACACACACACACACACACACACACACACACACACACACACACACACATATTTTGCAAGGCAATGGGGTTAAGTGACTTGCCCAAGGCCACACAAGCTAGGTAATTATTAAGTGTCTGAGGCCAGATTTGAACTCAGGTACTCCTGACTCCAGGGCCAGTGTTCTATCCACTGTGCCACCTAGCCACCCCTAAAGTATATATATATATATATATATATATATATATATATATATATATATATATATATATACATATATATATATGTATATATATATATATGTATATATATGTATGTATGTATAGATTTAAAAATATTTTGATTACTATATGTTGAAATCTATTGGATTTCTTCAGATCCTATGTTTTCATTTCCACACATTATTCTAAGTAGGGGTCCACAGGTTTCACTAGATCACAAAAGTCATCAATGAACCCCGAAAGACTAAGAAACCCCTACTTTTCACATTCCCATTCAAGTTTGTATTTCCTTAGTTGAATTTTATCAGCTCTCTTCGTTGCTAGGAGATAACAGACATATTTGCTAAAATAATGGAGATAACATGTTATTTCATTAGTATCATATCCCTTCCAAATAAAAATAGCTAAAACTGAATAATAATGAAGGGATAAAAAGAGGTAATAGGGATTTGGGGAGGGAGGTTGGAGAAATTTTATTAACCAAGTAGTTCCTTTTGTAATGTTATTTTGTTAGACTGTGGTTGAATGACCTAACCATTAAAATTTCTCCTTCCTTCTGTAAGTGAAGTCAAAGAAAACAGGTATATCTACAGAAACAAATATTGCCCTTTTCTTTATTCTAGTCTAGTCCTCAGTTGAGGAAAAAATTAGTAATAAACTTGGTCAGATGACTTTGTGTTGAAATTTGTGATAGAATCATGAAAATTAATGTTCTGTTTCCTAATTACATCCCACCATTTTAGTTACATTTAATTGAATTTTGGATATTTTGATGATTCCAAAGAAACAGTATTGGAATGTTCCTGACTGGCTGAAAGTATTGGGTGGCTGAGACAAGGTTAATTTGTACCCTGAAAACTAGATGAGATGTTAACTACATTCAGGTTGCACTTCAGCAATTTGAAAGGTAATTGTTTTTACCTTCTCAGCACTTGAGAAGGTTTTCTAAAAGTAGATTCGACTATCAAACTTTTAGAGACAATAAAACAGTGAACTGTTTCCTTAAAACCTTTTTTTTTGTCAATCATTACTTCATACTCTCACCTGTCTATGGTTGAAGAAAACAATTTGTAATTCAGCATAGAGCATTCTACTTTTTTGGAGAGGTAGCTTCTTGTTTCAGGTTCTTAGAGCCACAGGTGAGAATTGAGTGATAAGTAGATCCCAAAGATGGAAAGTGCTCACATCAGAGCTGCTAGACCTCCATGAACACTTCCCAACATCCTGATGTTATTGGTCCTCTTTAAAAATGAAGGACAGGGGCAGCCAGGTGGCGTAGTGGATACAGCACCCTTCCTGGAGTCAGGAGTACCTGGGTTCAAATGTGGCTCAGACACTTAATAATGACCTAGCCGTGTGGTCTTGGGCAAGTCACTTAACCCCATTGCCTTGCAAAAAAAAAAAATGAAGGCCAAACAGTAACCATTTCTTACCTTTGTTAAAAGAGTCTTGATGTAGAAGAATTCTAGCACCTATCTTTAAATTGTGCATCTAGATTTAGTTTTGTTAGATCAATTTAACTAAAATGGGCAGCTGCCTATGTTTTGGTCTTCTCATGTATAAAATAAAGGTAATGAATCTCCAAGATCTCTTGCAACTCTGAATGTATGAACTCAGATTTTTTTTAAAATCATTTACTCAAAATGAGTCTTTGAGAATAAAAAATCTAGAACATTTTTAGGGAGAAACATTGTAATACATCATCTGCAGAGTTGAATGTGCCAGTAAAGAGACATTTCCTTATTAAATTCCCAACACAATTAATGTCATGAGATTTCAGCAAGGCATGAGATTTCCCTTTATGATCTCTAGAATGCTGAAGCTTGAATTTGAAGAAAATGAAATTTCAGAGGTTTAAATTAAGATGCAGATGTATCATTGGGCATTGTGTAAATTCACTGAGCTCAGGCTCTGATTTGTTTACTTGAGAACATTTCAATAAAACTCCTTAAAATGTTCCTGCCACCCTAAATAAGTGGTTCAGTCACAGATTCTAAGAATATGAATAATTTTCATGTAGTTGTACATTGAAATTAGCACTTATTACACTTTTTGAATAAAAACCCAAGGTGGGATGAACAAATGTCTCCAATTTTCTTGACTAAGGAAACACAGCTGATACTGTGACTATCAAGAAATAGGGTGGCAATTTCTTAAGGTGGCACAGGATCAGGCTCCAATCAGTAAAGGGGTGAGGAGATGATTTGCCTTCCTGATTTTCATTTCAGGTTCAGCATGCTGTGCAAAACCTTCCCCTTGACTCATCCCTTTGACTTGTCTCAAAAACACCTGGCAGTTTTAATTATATCAACTTTGAAAGGTTTTTGAACTCCTCTTGAGTTGAAATTTACAAGGCAACAGTTTTGCTTTTTTACAGTAAACCCATAAAATTGATGAACCATTGTTATTTTGTATTCAATAAAAATTTATACCTGATGAATGGGCTAAATAATATCTATTTATCCCCAAACACATAGAACTTTCCCTCAAGTATTTATTAATTGCCTACTATGCCACAAGTACTATGATACATGCCAAGGGATGCAGGCACAAAATCGGGACAGTTCCTGATCACAATTTGATTATGATTTAATCTCTTTAAGCTAATCATTCATTTACATGTCTTTTGATCATTATTAAAGACAGACAAATTTGTGCAGCTCTTCCTCACTTAAACACAGTTCATGAACAAATCAAGACATTATTCTCATGATGTCCTTGGTGCTCTTTGAGAAAGAGGGCAAATGACAACCAAAACAATAGCAGCAATCCTAATCCTCTAGTTAGCATATTAGCATAGGGGCTGTAGCCTCAGCTGGGAGACTTGTTTTGACATAACAAAGTGATTAGACATCATACACATACATGCATACACACAGACAGACACACACACATACACACGACTACAGATCATAGATTTAATTTTGGAAGGGGCAGTACCATCAAGTAGAGAAGTTCTTAATTTTTTTTTTGTCAAGTACAACTTTGCTAGTCTGGTGAAACCAATGGACTTCTCAGAATCCTGTTTTTAAATATTGCAGGAAGTACTAAATTCTAAGTCAAGATTATTAAAAATAAAGATGTATTTTTCCCCCTTCCAAGTTCATAGTTCCTTGAAATCTGACCCCTAGTTTAAAATCTCCTGATCTATTCCTCAGAAAACTAGGTGATTCAATGGATAGAGCACTGAACTTAAGTCAAGAAAACACATCTTCATGAGTTCAAATCTGATCTCAAACTACTAGCTCTATGACTCGGACAGTCACTTAACCCTGTTTACCTTCCATTTCCTCACTTGTAAAATGAGTTGAAGAAGGTAATGACAAACCACTCCAGTATCTTTCCTAAAAAAAAAATTCCCAAATGGCATCATGAAGAATTGGACATGACTGAAGAATAATGACTGAACAACAAGATCTAGTCCCACCTCATTTTACATATAAGGGGAACTAGTACCAGAGAAGCTAAATGACTTAACCACTTATTCACAAGGGAATAAGTGGCAGAGGTGTGATTCAAAGGTCCTGTAATTCCAAATCAGAAATTATTTCCCCCAAATTACATATAAAAATAGAGGGTATTCATTTAAATTCTCCATCTTCACTAAGCCACATGCATTCTTTGTTCTTAATAATTGTTCAACTCCTACTATCCGCCACTTGTTGATGTTTGAGGGAAGGTTGTAGCTTCTGCAGTTCATGACCTTCAGCTGTCAGGTCCCAGTATCTATTTATTATTTGACTTCTTCCACATGAATTAGGACGATGAAAAGGTCTTAATATGTTCTTAAACAAGAAAAGTGGTCAAATACATCACCCACTTATAATTTATAATCATGGAGAGCTGCACAAGATTCAGAGAAGAAAAGTGATTTATCCATGCTCAGAGAACATGGGATCAGGTCTTCTTCAATCCACCTACTCTCTATTTGCAATTTGGTAATATGTTAATGAATGTCAAATGAATATGTACTCCATGCTGCACCTGCTGCTCTGCCTGGTTTCAACTTTACAGAAGAATCTTTTGACTCCCTAGGTTCAGCTCCTCACCTCTCATCTCACCATCAGGCTGCTAACACCACCTCCCTCAACCTCCTCTCCCTTCTGATTAAAGGGTTGGAGGCTGAAGTGCAAACCACTCCACTCCCACCCCACCCCCACCCCTATCTCCATGCTTTCTTTTATGGAGGGCAAAAACTGGACTTTTCTTTTACATTCTTCTCTGTTTCTGCTGCTCAGCCTGGTTTCAATTTCATGGAACAAGATGTCCCTTCCCTGGAAACCTCTGACACTTTCCTGTAAAATCTTCCTGTCTCTTTTTGAGTGTTCTGTCTCTCTATATTAGATTGCAAGCTTCCTGAGGGAAGGAATTGTCTTTCTTTTTCTTAATTGTAACCTCAGCACCTTAAACATAGTAGGTATTTAATGTTTATTTTATTGGATTGGGTTGGAAAATGAGATAATAAATGTAGCACACCAAAGTGCCATACAAATGCCAATTTTAAAGATTTATTATTTTTAGATATGTCATTATATGAGTGACTTTCCATTAGTGTTTCTATAGGTATGGTTGTTGTCTTCAGTGGAACAGATCAGCCCATCTTTTTCTTTTCATCTTCTGTGTCTTACTTGCCCATAAATCCTCCAAAGATGATGAACCCAAAGGATTGGAGTCCTTTGAATTCCATGAATAACAGTATTGTACTTGACACAATATACATTGTGCACCAAAAGTCTTAGTAGAGTTTTCAACTTTAACAGATTAAAAAATAATAATAATGTCAGGGCAGCTAGGTGTGCAGTCGATAGAGCACCAGCCCTAGAGTCAGGAGGACCTGAGTTCAAATTTGACCTCAGACACTTATTACCTAGCTGTGTGACCTTGGGCAAATCATTTAACCCCATTGCCTTGTAAAAACAAAGTAAAAAACAAAAACAAAAAATGACTTAGAGTTTCACTAAAGACTTCTGAGATGGGGGCAGCTAGGTGGTGCAGTGGAAAGAGCACCGGCCCTGGAGTCAGGAATACCTGAGTTCAAATGAGACCTCAGACACTTAATAATTACCTAGCTGTGTGGCCTTGGGCAAGCCACTTGACCCCATTTACTTGCAAAAATAAACTAAAAAAAAGACTTCTGAGAAATCCTATCTTTAGTCCTGATTTATTTCTCCTCCTTTTTTGTAAACATAAAATTCCTGGATGATATCTTTCATGCAATTTCTTGTATATTCATCATCATTGGTAATATCATGCATATCACCATCTCCTTTTGAAAGTTACCAAATTGGGGCGGCTAGGTGGCACAGTGGATAAAAGCACCAGCCCTGGAGTCAGGAGTACCTGGGTTCAAATCTGGTCTCAGACACTTAATTATTACCTAGCTGTGTGGCCTTGGGCAAGCTACTTAACCCCATTGCCTTGCAAAAATCTAAAAAAAAAAAAAGGTACCAAATTTTAATTCTTTAGTAAATATGATCTTCTGTAATTCTAAGGTAAATAGCATCACACAGAGAATATCAATGTAAGCAATATGGAGTCTTGTGTCAGGAAGCTGTTCCAGAGCATTAGAGGATCTCTACCTTTCCCAAACACAGACCAGCTGATTATCATTCTCCTCCTTAAATTCCAGAGTTACCATCACTTCTACTCTATTTCACTTGTATTCTGATGTCTGAGACTATACAAGATTATCTGGAAGACCTCATTATCAGTAAAGAATCTCACTGGGAATCTATAGTGGGCATCCTATATTGCAAGTGCAAACTGAGAATTATTATGTGTTACAGCTGGAAGAAATTTTGGAGCCCCCAAATAGAACAGAACACATTAATCCAAATGTGGACTGATGAAGGCAAAGAGCAATAGGGCTGTCACCTCTCTTTTCTGAGTCACTATACTTCTTGGTTTTTTTCCTAAGGTTTTTGCAAGGCAATAGGATTGAATGACTTGCCCAAGAAAAACACAGCTAGGTAATTAGTAAATGTCTGAGGTCACATTTGAACTCAGTTCTTCCTGACTCCAGGGCCCGTGTTCTATTCACTTTGCCACTTGGCCACCTCTTGAGTCACTATGCTTCTTAAAAGGCAATCTAAGATTATAATAGAACAACTAATACTGCAGATAGAGCAGTGGAGCTTTAAGTCAGGAAGACCTGAGTTAAAACCCAGCCCCAGACACTTAGTATCTCTGTGACCCTGGACAAGTCATTTTGACCTCATTTGACTCAGTTTTCTCATCTGTTAAATGAGCTGGAGAAAGAAATGGCAAACCACTTTCGTATCTTTGGCAAGAATCCCTCAAATAGGGTCACAGAGAGCTGAACATGAATGAAATGACTGAAAAACAACAAAGATTTTGCTAGGTTTTTTTTGAAGCTACATAGGTTACTATTGACTTTTCCTTCCTTTAAAACACCAAGACCTTTTTCAGCTTAGAAAAAGAATATAGTGGTGTTTTCTTTCCCCTACTCCATTTTCTACTTGCAAACTTGAATTTTGAAACCATTGTTTTATACTTGGATTTATATTGTTAACCACAACAAAATTATTTCTAAGAATATTATTGCAAGAACTCTTTCATGACCTTAATACATATACAAGAAAAATCTTAACTAGAGGTAAACTTTTGAAGTTGGTTTTGTATTACTAAGTTAAATGATTTACATGGGAGAAGAGTACTAAGTCAAAAAAAAATACCAGGTTTTTGTATTCTCTACACACTTTAGTCAATCTTATGACTATGATAATGTAGTCACAGAAAATTATATATGAAAGCCTACTTGTTCATTTCTCATATTTTAAAAATTAATGATACCCTCAATATATATGCAGATTATTCTGATGCACATTTTGAAGAAGCAGTTTCATATTATATGAGTCAAATAGGTAGGTAAAATATTGTATCTGAAGTCTATAAGACCTTGAGTTAAGTATAGCCTCAGAAACATTAGCTTTGGGACTCTGAGAAAATGAAGTATGCCCCATCTGTAAAATGGTGAAAATTGCACCTGCTATATAGGGTTATTGGAACTTAAATTTAGATAATATGTTTAAGGCATTTTATAAACATCAAAATACCATGTAAATACTAGTTGTTGTGGTGGTTGTGATTGTGATTGTCATCATGAATTGCTGTTCTTGAATCAAGAAATAGATAGAAATCTTGCTTCCTAGACATAACCGTTTGCTGATGAGCAAGTCATACCCCCTCTCTGAGCTCCAATTTTCATCTATAAAATAGACATAATACCACCACAGAACCCATTATTTCATACAGTTTTGTTAAGATAAAATGAGAATACATGGAAAGATGTATATAAATGTTAGTTTTGCACTGCTTCTTGACTTTTCGAATTAAAATTATGGATAGACATACCAATATTACGCACTTGGAGATCAATGATCCTTTAGAAAGTGCCCATTAAGTGTTTAAACTATATTTGTCTTTATAAAGGATAGGATGAAGGGAAACACACAATTAATAATCACTATCATGAGCATGAATAGAATTGATTCACCCATAAAATAAAATAGGAGAGAAAATAAATTAGAAAACAGGACATAACTACAAATTGCTTACAAAAAATACACTTGAAACAGATTTATAAAAAGTTAAAATGAGGGACTGGAGCAAAATATGTTCCAGATTAAATTTTTAAAAGAAGGGTTAGTAGACATTATGACAAACAAGACAAAAATAAAAATAGGTTATTGAAAAAGATAAGCAAGGAAATCATATTATGCTTAAAAGCACTATACACAGTAAAATAACATCAGTATTGACTAGATATGCAACAGTGGCTATCATCTAAGTAATTAAAGAAAAAGTTATTTGAATAACTTGAATAATATGGAGGAATAAATAGTAAAAATATTATAATTGGAAACTTGAATATGCCCCACTTTCAGACTGGCACAAATCTAACAAAAATAAAAATAAGAAATCAAGAACTTGAATAGATAGAAAAAGTTAGAAATGATAGATTTCTGGTGATTAGCTAAAGAGACTATAAAGAAATTTATATATTGGTTAGCTGTGTGATATTTTTTACAAAAACTAACCATATGCTAGAACAAGTAAAAATTTCATAGAGCAATGCATTGAATTAAAAATATCAAGCACATCCTTTACTGAAAACAAAATAAAAATTTTAATTAGTAAAACTTATTTAGAAAGAAGTTTCCAATTTGGTTCTAAATAATTTAACCCTTAAAAATGTGTAAGTCAAAGAAAAAAATGACAGAAACACAATTTCCAATGACTAATAAAAGTGAGTAGAACCAAGAGAACATTAATTCTATGGCTAAAATATTGCAAAGGAAAACATGAAAAAATTTAAGAATATTGATCTATATGCAATAACTAGCTACAGTTCTAGAGGAATGACCATTCCAATGACAAAGTGTATTTATCCAATTCCTTACAGAATGGAGATGGACTAGAAGCAAAGAGACATATATTTGCAGATATGGTCAATGTTTGGATTTATTTTGCTTAACAATGACTATTTCCTACAAGAGGAGTTTGAGGGAAGGGTATGTGATACAAAAATTAAAAAAAAAACAAGAAAAGAATTTCACTGAAACATTTTTTAATGTACAGAAGATAACAGAAGGAAATTCTGAGGGATACATAGGTAAGCAGCTTTTTAGTTATTGAATTTATTATATTCTTATTTTAAAGATAAGCTTTATATATGTAGTAGAGACTTATAGTTTAATAGACCATTTTCTTTTGCCATTTTCTGTTTATGGAAATGTAAAGATTTTCTGGTATTTTTCAGGTTCAGAAAAATGAAAACACAAACTAGGCAATAGTCACATCATTGAATGGGTAGAGCAGTATAAAATTGTTTTTTTGTTAAGGAATGTGACAAGTTTAACCTTGCTTAAGCACATTACAGTTGTGTGACCTTGGGTAAGTCATTTAACTTCCCTGTGCCTCAATTTCCTCATCTGCAATAGAAGTAGATGCTACTATGATCTTCACTATGCAAGTTTCCTCATGTGTAAAATGAAGGAGTATAACCTAATAACCTCCAAGATTCTTCCAGATCTAATTCTACGACTCTTTAAGCAAAAACAGGGTAGTCTACTTCAGTGGAGAGAAAATTCTCTATTCTTCCAGCAGAGGTTTGCCTAGAAGATCTCTGAGATCCCATCCCAACCTGAGATTCTGCTATTTTATGACTCATTGAAGTCTGAGTGTTAGTGCTGAAGATATAATAAGAAAAAGAAAGACAGTTTCTACCTTCAAGGAGCTTATTATCTAAAAGTAGAAGACAACACACAAAAGGAAGCCGTAAGGGGCAGGGAGTGAAGATGAGACATCACAGGGTATTTTTGTTCCAGGGAGTTCAAGGCAAACAGAGCTGCCAATAGAAGATGGAGAGTGAGCTGGAAAGTCTATGTCTTGGCCTCAATTTTTAAAGAATCTAGATTTTGAAAGGAGGTTTGTGTTCCAGTTTTCCAATCAAAGAATAGAAGAAATGAAAAGAATTGAGAGGTTGTTGTATATCTAAGACTGTTAAACAACATGATGATGATGAGATATTGAAGGAATGGGAGTACAGGGAACCAAGAAAACAGGGCAAGAATATAGTCAAAAACCAGAGTGTGAATTGATACAAATTCCATGTGGTATCAGGCCTAGACAGAACAAATGAGAAAAGAAACAGAAACATAAGTAAAAGTCACAGTGGAGTTCATGGAGATGGAATCTAGGTTTAGTTTAGTAAGATGAATTGTTCATTGGAAGGGCTTCTGTGCATGCTGATTTCTTTTGACTTTTTGAAGTGAGATGACATGACAAGTAATTTTAACTTATGTATTCACAGTACTTAAATTTTTACCTGAGTCCTAAGAATTCAGGTGAATTTAAGAAGGGTCACCCTCATCTCATTTATTAAGCCAAATAATTTTTCCCCAAATCTAGTTTTCCTAAATTTCAAACTTAGATATCAAAGATTGAAAATAATATTGATTTCATTGCCAAACTATTTACATACCATGCCCTCTGGTTACATGTATAACTGAAAGGCTAGGAAAGGATTCAGTAAGAATTCTCAAAAATCATACCTGTCATTGATCTTAAAGTACAAAGTGATCAATAGCCAATGCCTTGGTATACTTTGTATTTAAGATCTCAGGCAATTCATAGCACAGTCACATTCATGGGGCTGTTAAAGAAACATACACAAACACAAAGCCAAAGTGAAAACTAGATTCTCTAGACTTCCCACTGTTTCACCAAGATTGAGTCTCACCTGATCCTCTTGCTTGGGCAGCTTCTAAAATTATTAGTAAAATTTGACTTTAGGAATATTGAGAATAATAAAGAGAGGAGAGAGAGAGAGACAAAGGAGAGAAGTAGAAAGGAAAAGACCAAGAAAAGAAGAAAAGAGAAAATAAAAAGAGCAAGAGAGAGGAACAAGGAAAAACAAGGCTTCTGAGCTGGCCTCCTCAGAGTTAAAGAGAAGTCATTCTTTGGCTACTGACAGAAATTGATGTCAGACTCCTCTCAATGTATAAACATTGGGCCTTGCTTAGAAGGAAAAGAAGACAAAGAGTTCTCAGGGGAAAAAAAAAACTTTCAAACCTGGTGCTAGAAGTCATTTAATAAAGAAAAGGATCCCAGTTACATTTAGGCAGAAGAATTTAAAAAATGAGAGAAAATAGCTTATATTTGATTTATGCTCTACATTTAACTTTCTATGTTCCAAAAATCCTGTAAGTATGTAGTCCAAGTGTTAGTAATCATATTTTAGAAATGAGATAATTGAGACTAAAATAAATGATATGACCTAAGGGGCCCAAAGTCCAGGGTTCTTCATATTACATTCCTGCTGAATAGAAGAGAGATGTGGCCCAACAAAGAGGTCATCTGTAAACTTGAGACAAAAAGCCAACCCAGGATAGGAAACAACATTTTATTTTTGGGATGAAAGAATCAGACTAAAAAGCATCTTTTATCTTTGACGTTCAGATCCTTACCTAAACTTGCCTTGACGGTTTTATGTTGTTTTGTCTAAGTCCTATCAAGGTATTAGGAAACACCCTGTCTTCCAGAGCTAAGATCCAGTGAGCAGGCTTGGCATAACAATAATCCTTTGTATTCATCCTCTGGATGATCTCATCCTTTGGCAAAAATCACATAATTATTGTATTGCTTTGACCAGCACCAGGTATTCTCTGAGCTTGAACAAGCACAGGACAAATTCAAACAAGTTCTGATCATGGAAACTCTACTTTGAATCAACCTTATTGTGGTCATCCCTACATCTTACTGCGTAGTCACTGGTATGAGTACTGAAATCTGCCTCTCTGCCATGAGTCCCTCTAAGAGGGGTGGATTCTCAGTACTTGTGGCTAATTTCTCTTCCTATTTTCAAGTCTTTCCCTTCACTTTTAAATTAAACCTCTGTCTGATTCCTAACTCTCCTGTCTCTAACCTGTTCTGTTCAACTCTGGTCATCCACAAGTTAGCTCAAACTAAACACAAGTTTGGTCCAGGTGACATCATTTCTTGATAGTCCCCAGTGCCTAATATAATGCTTTGTCCCTAACCATCATTTTTATTTTGTTTCTCCTTCATTTTTCCAAGCAGATCAATGATGTCACAGTGATGTCTTGACTCATATGTGAATTGGATTTAAGTGAGGCAGTATTATACAAAATCATCAGTCTCTCTTCTTTCTGAGTCATTATGGCAGGATTAAAGCTAAGGTGACCGGTGATAGCATGGGATGCAGTGGATGACATTAGCATCTCTTATATCTGACCGAGCTCTGTGTTCCACAGTACTTTTAAGACTCTTGGAACAAATTTTTTTCATCAGTTCATTCCTCTGTGGGAAATCTCTACATGCTAGAGTAGACAATCCCCCTAACTCACTGATGGGTCTGTGGCCCATCAAGTTACCTTCAACTTGGTTTAGCCCATTTGCTAGATAGTTTTACTGGGATGTAGCTTCTTGGATCTGCAGATGAAACTTAAGTGACAGGTAGATATCAAGGAGGATGAGCAGCTCTGAAAAGGGCTTGGCAACTCACACACCAGAATCACTAGTTCTCCCTGAACATCCATACACCTATAATGAGCACTTAACAAATGTTATTAATTTAATTGAATCTTTACTGTAGAGAAAAGAGAATTGTAAATTTTGTTAATAAGGTTACATATTCATAAAACTGAGAGGCAGTTCTTAAATCAAAGAAAAAAATAAAAGAGGCAATGAGAGCTGGAGTTGGAGTTAGAGAAGGAGAGGTCAATTTTTAATATAATGTTATATACTAATTAGACACCAATTTTCCCTTGGTTTGCATGTGTTATTGTTCAATTGTACCTATCTAATCTTTCCAGTGAGTACACAAAAAGCTGTCAATTCCCAGACACAATATTTCCTTCCTGAGGAATATGCCTTTAAATTTCAAACATATCATTTCTATAGTCCAGTACTATTTGTTTATTCATCTCAACAAGAACATCTGATAAACACATGCATTCTCTCCTGAAACCACACTGACTTCTTGGTATTTTGGAAGCTCATTTAGTAGACATACAGAGTAGATGAACACATTTTGAAATCCTGTATATACTTCTATTTCCCTTTTAGTGTAGTGAGATAGCTACCACCTCTTTCAGCATTTAAAAAAAAATTTCTATACAATACCAATGTGATTTACGAGTTTTTTTTTCCTTTCTCAGCCATACCAGTAACTTATGGTTTCCAAAGGTAATGGTTTAAAAGTTTAGTACAGAAAAGAAAAAATGTTCTAATTCAACAGGAATAAATCTTTCAAAAATTATTTTTCCACATGAAAAATCTAGGTTTGCTTTATATCATCCTAAGTCTTAGTAGTCACACTAATGAAATGCAGAATAGCCATGGATAATCCCAAATAGCAGAAAAGGATAATACCTTACATTTTTATAGTGCTTTCCTATACTTTTATTTTAAGGGATTGTCCTATACTTTATAACAGCTAAGTTTCCCAATCCAGTGAAAGTTAGGCTATGAAGGGTATTCAAGGCTCTTTATAAGTCAACCTAACTTAATCTTAGTGTTTTCCATGTACTCTTCAATTCAGTGACACTGTTCTTGTTCTAAGAACTCCATGCCTAGAATGTTTTTCCTTCTCATTAAGTTCCAAATTAAATCATCTATCTTATGGTATGCCTTTCCTAATGTCTCATCAGTCCAAGGTCTTCTTCCTTCTTTTAATAATTTTCTATGTATCCTATTGCAAATTCAGAGAATACATCCAAATGTTCATGTAGCTTATTTGTGCTTGATCAGTGGTAGAGCATTCTGAACTTTAACGGTCTGATCTGTCACAGTTGGACACACTAACTTGACTCTAGCATAATGATGTCTTTTTGGTCCTCTTCAATTACAAAGGACAACCAACCAGCTATATTTATTTTATGTATAGCTTATTTTTTAGCATATTTGTTTTATTGTTGTTTGGCCTCCCCCCCCCCCCATTAGATCAGGAGCTCCTTGAGGGCATGAACTGTCTTTTGTCCTATTCTGTATCCCCAGCATTTTTCACAGGGTCCAACACATATTTGGTGCTTAAAAATATTCATTGATTGAATGACTGAGGGAGACAATGTGGATATGATTGTCCCATTATTACAAATAATGGAACCTAGGCTCAGAGAGGTTAAATAATTTGCCTATTGTCAGAATTGCCTTCTTAATCTAATATACAACTATGAGTTGTTACAATCACCTAATACTGCAGATCATAATGTGATTTTGGAAGTAAGATATTCCTACTTTATACTGTTATTGTCCTCCACTCCCAGTTTACTTCCCCTATCAGAATGAGGGCTGTCCACATAGAACAGTACTTGCCTTCAACAGGAAGCACTATGATGTGAAGGAAAGGATTGATGTTGAAGCATGGTTACCAGCTCTCAATAGAGATGACACAAATTATAGACTAAGAAGTATAAGTGTTCTGATATAGCAAATATGATTATTTGCTTTGTTTTACTTATTCAAGAAACAATTTAGGGTGGGATAGTCATTGAGAGGTGAAAGTGACTAATAAAAAAAGCACTATTGAGGAAGAAGACAGAAAAAAAAAAAGAAAATCCTGTACTTAGGACATCTGACTTTAAATCCTTACTCACTTACTAACTATAAAACCATGGACTTTATTTAACCACAGTTTCTTCATAATAAATTATATAGGATGTACTGAATAATACATGAGTTTCCCTCCAACTCATGAACTAAATGCTATGAATATGGTAGCAATCTGTTGATGCAATCCTCTATGAATAGTCAGGACAATGCATAAGAATGGCTGTCAACATCCTTTTCCACACAGCTATGTTACCCTTGAGTCCTTCAAACCTAGAGGTAAGTCTCATTCAATTAACAGCTAATGGTCTCATCTGATTAGCCATTCCCCTTCCATTCTTTCCCAAGTTTCCATGTCAATCAAAACCTCTTAGGCTGGGTCAGAACCTTAGTAAGCATTTTAATGGAATTAATAAAAGTATAATAAATTACAAACAGACATTTGTTGCTAAGAAATGTCAAAATCTCAATTTCTCTTACATGCTCAGGTTGAAACCTCTTATTTGCTCTCATTAAAAGGGTAAAGTTGAGGTGCCTAATGCAAGACCCCTGACTCCATACCAAGCAGGAGGAGGGATACTTTTAAGTGTCAGCACCATCTGGGAGCTGGTCTCTGATTGGTTTTGATAATTTTGATAATGCATGCATTGCCTTTATAATATTTACTCATTGTTCAGAAGGAATTATGGATATTTGGAATAAATTTTATTTAAGATAATAAATTTATATACATTTTAAAGTCTATGTGATATAGAGTCATGATTGCTAATCAACCCTCTCATTATAGGCGTTGTCTATGGAAATGTTAATACTTGGTTTTGATTTTCTAGTTCACAATAAAAAAATTTCATAAGAAAGATCCCATATATATAGCAAAATATTTCTAGCAGCACTTCCTGTAGAATCAAGGAATCAAAGAATAGATTTTGATATAGCAAAATTTTAGATGCTTCAAACTCCAAAACTGTCTTCCATTCTATGTTTTAGAATCACATGTTATTTTGATTTCCCTTTAAGACTCTCTGTATATATAAATTTCACAACTGATATAATATTCCATGAAAAGAATTATAATACATTATGATCTGAGTCACATTTTCCTCACTGAATGGCAGCAGAACACTGACAATTATGATAATTTTATGCAGAAATTTAACTAATGTAAATTTATTGTCATAAAAAGGGGAATAAAAGAACACAAAAAGAAGTTTGTTAAGCAAACATTTGACTTACTTGCCAAATGAAGAGATATAGTTGGGAAAAGTTAAGCCAGGTTAGAATATAAACTCATTTGTAAATGTTTATGAAGAAAGATAATGGATGATTTTTAGCAGTGTGATCTCCTAAGGCAGAGAAAAGCAGTGGAGAGTAAAACAGCTTTAAAGAAAACTTGGCAAGACACCCAACTCCTCAAAAATCATCTCAAGGGCATTTAAGGACAATAATGCAAAGATAGAAAAACACAACAAAAGAGTTTTATAAATACATATCTGTGTATAAAAATGAACAAACTTTTTGTCAAGAAGGACAATATAGCCATGACACCTAAACTCTGACATCACAGTCCTGGATATGATCATACTAAAGGGAGCAAAGATAGGAAAACAAGTACATTAGACCCAGGGAATGAAAAGGATATCTATGCTTGAGACAACACAACTATAAGGGCACTGAGAGTGCCTAAAAATAAATAATAACTAACAATAAAATACAAAAAACTCAGCCTTTAGAAATTTTTTTGTTAAAAGAAGGATCAAGAAAGTATCAGTAATTACTAATCTACTCTCCAAAGAATACATTATCTTCATGAAAATGAACTGTATATGAACTGAGGACATCTTTGATAAGGGTGTTAGAAAAGAATAAGCAGGGGTGGCTAGGTTGGTGTAGTGGATAAAGCACCAGCCCTGGAGTCAGGAGTACCTGGGTTCAAATCTGATCTCAGACACTTAATAATTACCTAGCTGTGTGGCCTTGGGCAAGTCACTTAACCCTGTTTTCCTTGCAAAAACCTAAAAAAAAAAGAATAAGCAGATTTTCACAAATAATGATAAAAAATGAATCCCATCTTTACTATTTGACAGGTGCCTAAAGTATGTTAAGTATATGCTACCCTACTGTATTTATTGTTTTTACTTAAGAAAAAGTATTTGATATGGTGGAGCCAAATACCATCCACCTTACAGGATTTTTTCAAGAAAGTGTCTCCAATTCATACCTCAAAAATCATTCAAGATTTCTTTAAAGACATAACAATAGAAATTATGCAATTCACCAAGCCTTAAATCATAAACAGAAAGGACATAAAACAGGGGGATGTACACTCACCAAATATGTTCACCACTGTGCTAGATGAAACTCTACTATGACTCCACATTGAGGACAGATTTCCTATAAATTTTTTCCAATCATTTACTGTTTGGACATGGTATTGTATTGATTACATCAAGCCCAGGAACACCGAAGGACCTCCTGGAAAAGAGTAATTATCACTTTCCTAGCCATTTACAGAAGAAAATGTCTATTGCCCATATTATAATATATATCATCAATATAAATTTCTTGAATATAAAATACAGATGAATAATAAGTTAGGCCTGGAGCAGAACAAGCTATGTTGTCTTTGGAAAATTACAAATCTCCAATCTTCCATGAAAGCATAGGTCTTTCTTTTTAGTACCAACAGTTGCTTTATGACAAGACATGAAGTAAAAGTCTCTGAAGAATCAAAAATTAATATCTCATTATAGAGTTGAATGATGGGTATGAGCAGACTGCAAAATATTACCATTGAGAAACTCTAAAAGACAGGAATGAAAGATCATTAAGGAACTGTACAATAGGAAGAGAGGAGGGGCTGTTCATGTATCAAGAGCAAGGGATAACAAGTAATAGAGCAGTCAAATTAACAGGTTATTATAATAATCCAAGAGGGAAGTGATGAGGTGTGAACTAGGATGTTATTCATGTCAATGGAGCAAAGAGGATGGAAGAGAGAGAAATAAGTGAAGACAGAATCAACCAGAATGGGTAACTGGAGTGTGGGAAAGGAAAGAGGCAAAGAGAAGTAGGAAAGTTTGAAGTCTGAGATTTAGATAATTCTGTTTGGGTCATGTTAAGACTGAGATGCCTTTAGGACTTCCAAGTGGAAGGGATTAATGACTGGCAACCTGGACAAAGCCTGAGGAGCCCATATGAGGAAACTGTTTTCTGTAAATGGTTAAGGTAATTCAGAACCATTAAGCCAATTGCTCTCACTAACAAAGCTCTGGTCTAGTTGGAACCTGTTCAAAAACAATTCAAGGCTATCAAAACAAAGGTCTCAAAGTCTTGTAAGGCTTCTCCTCTGATATATACTTTAGTCTAATTTGCTTAGCTTGATTCAGAAGGAAGGACTTCTTTCTGATAACACTCAGTCAATGTGTGTCGACACTTTGAATACTTTTGAATGACCTCATTCTTTGATCTCTGACAAAAAACACCTGGCAGTAAGGAGATAAGGTTCCTATCTGCAGGTTTCCAATAACGTCCATATAAATTGATTGCAATCTTCAGGATTTAATTATGCAAATGAATCCTGAATATAATGTGTCCGTTCCTAGTCCCAACTACTTAAAGAATTGTACTGGATGATTCAGTGACCCTGGCCTCAATTCTTCCCCTTTCAAAATACTCCATCATCTAACTACGGGCATTTTCGTTGTCTGTCCCACATACTTGGAGTGCTCTTTCTCTTCATTTCTAGCACCTGACTTCCCTAGTTTCCTTTAAGTTCCAGAAAAAAAAAGTCTTTCCTGCTCCTCTCAATTCTAGGACCTTCCTTCTCTTGATTATTTCCCATTTATTATTTGACCAGCTAGATGGTGCAGTGCATAGAGTACCAGACCTGAAGACAGGAGGACCTGAGATCAAATGTGACCTCAAACACTTGACTCTTACTAGTTGTGTGACCTTGGACAAGTCACTTAACCCTGACCACCTCACAGTCAGGGCTATTCCCAGTTGTCCAGATCCATATCTGACTAGAGGACCCAGAAGACTCCTGAGGATAAAGTGAGGCTGGTGACTTACCACAGTCCCCCTCACTCAAATACAACTTACAAAGGCAAACATCAATCATTTCCCATTAATCCTGCATGTGGTTTGTTTTTATATAGTTGTTTACATATCATCTGCTCTATAAGACTATGACCTACCTTCGAGCAGGGACTGTCTTTTGCCTTTCCTTGTATCCCCAACACTTATAACAAATGACTGTCACAAAGTAAGTATGCCAATAAATATTACTCTTTGTTGGAGCGGCTAGGTGGTGCAGTGGCTAGAGCACTGGCCTTGGAGTCAGGAGTACCTGAGTTCAAATCCAACCTCAGACACTTAATAATTACCTAGCCATGTGGCCTTGGGCAAGCCACTTAACCTCATTGCCTTGAAAAGTCTAAATATATATATATATATATATATATATATATTACTCTTTGTTTATTAAAGCTTATAAAATATCCTATGTATCAAAGGTCAGGTAAAATTATTCCAAGTGTCCCATCACAGTTGCTACAGCAAGGTCCTGGATCATTTCTTTGTAATATTTGATTGATGGGTTCTCTCTCTGTTGGGGGGCGGGGAATAAGAAAGATATTACCATTTGTTATCGTTCAGTCATTCAGTCTAATTCTTCACGATCCCTTTTGGGATATTCTTGGCAAAAATACTGGAATAATTTATCATTTCCTTTTTCAGTGGCTTAAGACAAACAGAGGTTAAGTGGTTTACCCATGATCACAAGCTAGTGAGTGTCTGAGGTTGAATTTGAACTCAGATCTTCATGACCCCTGGCCCAGCCAACCTGGCTACCTCCATACTTAATATATTTTGTTTATTTTTTATATTCTGTCTTCTCTCCTATTTTCTATCAATAGGCAGATGTCCTAAGAAGACAAACATCAAAGTTTTAACAGTATAAACATACTCTCTGCAAGACCGCAAATGACAATGAGTGTTATATATTATTGAGTATACTGATTTTCTACATATTATAATTATTTTAGAGTACATTCAGTTCCATATGTTTACCCATGTAAATAATTCAATTTCCTCATTCAGAAATAAAAAATCCTTCTAAAAACTGTTTAAGTCATTCTCTCTTCTCTTTGGGCCATCCCATTGCCTTAATCCTTAAGGCTGGGGTGTAAATAGTCCCTAATCCTATTGCATACTTAGGTGAGGAGCCTTCTCCCCAGATTCTTCAAACTGTAGCTCTATTTAACCCTGTATATATGTATGTATATATACATATATATATACATATATATATATATATATATATATGATGGAAATAGTAGTTTCACTGACAATCCAAAGCTTAACTCTTTCAAAATTCATCTTTTCTTTTAGTCATTAAAAAAAAAAATACCACACATCTAGTCATTAGAATTATAGAAAGGAGAGGTCGGTGCTCCCTCTGCTGGTTCTTAAGGGAATTTAATCTGCAAATCCGTCCACAGAGGGCTGAGTTTCAGGTTGCTTCACTGAAGGAGCACTATTACCGTTCCATGACAGCATGTTCTGACTGAGTTTGGTACAAAACTGGAACTGAATAAAAGTGCCACATTAATACTCAATGTCTGGTAGATGATAAAAATAATACTGAAAGAGGTATCTTATGTTCAAGGTTAGAAAGGATGTTACTTTGTAAAATGGAACCTGGAAGAATGGGGTAATAAAAAAAGTCACATAAAATTGACAGTTTATTTTAAAATGATGTCTGAAAAATAATAAAAAAGAGCTTTTCTCTTTGATGTGAGTTTATGTTAAACTAGCATTGCCATAATAAGAGTCATCTATCTGATGTAAATACTTTCTGCAGTCACTGCAAAGCAATTTCAAAATCTGACTGAGACCTCAAATGCATCAGGACTTCATTTTTTTTTATTCCACAAAATCTTCCACTTATCCTCCCATTAGTATTTTCCCTCTAGTTCCCTGCTCTCCTTCAGCACCTTCTCTCTCCCACCCCCAAATGAAAACAAACAAAAATAGAAAACCCAAACTCTAAAGATCATGTCAAAGGTGAAAAGTTAACTATTTGATTTTCAAAAGCTTTGCTGTTTCACCTTTCCTTACACTACAGATATCAAAAACTCAGAGAAGAAAATGCTTTTGGAGGACAGGATCACAATCACAAAACCAGCTGATGGGGAGACTGACACAGGTCCTCAATCTGTTTTCCAGAGATGCAGGTCTCATAATGTCATTCCTCTTGCATTACCAACTTCCCTTTCTAGCTATTTTGTAGGCAACCCTCAATGAAAATGAATTCATAGGTTCATATATTTAAACTGAAATAGAACTTAGAAATAAACTAGTCCAGCTTTTAAAAATATATATTATTGATGAAGAAAATAAAGGGGAGGAGCTGTATCATTCTGCCAATCAACTGGTACGTGAATGGAGTCCTGTGCTGTTTGGACCCTATCCTCTCTTAGCCAAGAGGGTCCTGCAATTTTAGTTTCTGCAAGAACCTTATGACTTCCTTTTAAATTCATTTAGAGAAATGTAAATGTAAGTCATATGCTTATCAAAAGTTTTTATTCTTTGTGTATAATGGGTATACATGATTGGAAGTCTTCAAAATTCCATTCTAAGAATACTCCGGATCAAACTTCAGATCCTACAGCTCTTAAAAGAAATGAAATACAGGGGCGACTAGGTGGAGCAGTGGATAGAACACTGGCCCTGGAGTCAATAGTACTTGAGTTCAAATATGGTCTCAGACACTTACTAATTACCTAGCTGTGTGACCTTGGGCAAATCACTTAACCCCATTGCCTTGCAAACTCCCCCCCCCAAAAAAATGAGATACAAATGAGTTAGGTAGAGGCTTGGCATGATTATTGCACCTTCCATTAGACCAACAGAAGCAAGAAATGGCTTAGGTTCACCAAAGGGTTATAAAACTGAGAACCCAAACAATATTGAAAACTCATATTTACATAGCATTTTACACACAAAGTATTTTCCTCATTACTACCTTGAGAAGTAGGAAGAACAAATGATTTCCCCAATTTTATGGTTGCAGAAACCAAGGGTTGAAGAGATTAAGGAATTCCTCCACAATCCCTCTTGAAGCCAAAATCATAGGCTAAAAAATATTTTAAAAAACCATGTAAACTCTCTGAGGACTATTTTTCATGATGTTTCTTCTTTGTATCACCACAGTGTCTAACACAGTCCCTTGATTTCATTAGTGATTTGATGAATGTTTATTAAATAAGTGGGAGAAGCTGGGATCCATTTATGATTTTTATTACCAGATTTTCTATGACCTTAGACAATTCATTAAACTTTCTAGATTTCATTTTCATTTGTAAATTTTTTTTAAAAAAACAGATTTTTTTCTAAAGTCTGTTTCAGTTCAAAACATATGATTCTATGAATTTTATTTCAATAAAGGCTACCTACAATGATAGACATTGGAAACTAAAGAAGATTTGATATTAGGAAATCCATAGACACAAGAAGCAGATAGAACAATAGAATACTGGACAAAATGGAAAGAAGTGGAACCCAAAAAGTGGGTTCAGAGAAGTATATAGAGATTTACTTTACATAAATCACACTTTAGTCCCTTTTGAACAATATCTTTCAATGTGACTGAAAGTACTATAAGTAGTATTTTATGAACACCAAATACTATATTATAATTATAATTCTTTGAGTTAATTTAAATTTAATTCTTTTTTAAAAATTTAATTGTAAAGAATTTAATTCTTTGAATAAGCCAACAAATATTTTATTGCAACAAATATCTATTACTTTTCTATCATATAAAAAAATATGGCACTGGACACTCTCTAAGAGAATTCAGAGATCATGCATCCTAAATTTTGAGCTGAAAGAGAACTCAGAGGATCTCATCTAATACAACCACTTCATTTTATAGATGAGGAAAATGACCAGAGAGGTAGTCACTTTCCCAGTGTCACAGAGATTTTAAATGACAAAGTACAATTCTAATCCAGATCCTTTGACTCCAAACCGTCATACTTCTTTAATATTCTTTTAGAAGCTATTTTCCATAACAACATTAAGTTTAATTATTGGAGATTAATTTTTACAGACTAGAACTATGATTTGGTTGGTATGGGGAAAGTTACTCTGCCAATGAAGATCAGCTCTTACTGTAAACTTATGATCTTAAGAATTTCTAGTGAAGGAAAGTAAAGTGACTTATCTGGGATCACACAATGAATTTCTGTCATAGCAGAGTAACTAATGACTTTTTCATATAGCTTATTAATAATTTCATCCTTCAAAAATGAGAAAAATGTAGAGGAAAAATGATTCTACATTTTGATTCTCCTTATCAGAAATTGTTATTGGATGTAAATGAAGGGAATACTAGGTGGAATGGAATACTAGGTGAAAGTGACTACTCCCTCATAAAGGTTGTACTAGAAGAGGAAATGCTACCATAAGATGACAAGTATGCTATATTTGGGGGAAATAGCAGATTTCTAAAGTTTCAGAGGAACAATAAGGACAGGTAGGATAGACTAATATGCTACAGGAGAAGTTAACTCTGAAAAGATAGGAGATGCTCAAGAATGGAATCCTAATTACACAAAGGACAACAAATGAAATGAGGAAAAATAGAATCCATGGAAGAAATTAATGTGGATTCACAGGGAGCTCATCTACCAACTTAAGATGTAGGCAAGTTCAAGTAAAAGAGAATAAATATAAGAGTATGGCACAGTTCTATAAAAATAGGGTCAGGAATGTTGATGTCGAACTGACACCATTAAGAGAAGCTAAGAGTAACAAGGAGAAAACGAGTAATCATGGTATTAGCTATATTGAGAAAAAAAGGGAGGACCAAAGAAAGAATTGAACTACTTCTTAGAGTGGTTGGGTTGATAAAAATCTGACAACAGAGGGAATATAAAGCTGCTCAAAATGTATTTGTTTCTGTTTTCTCTCCCAAAAGGAAAATGAAAAGTAAAAGATGATAAACAGAAAACTGATATCCAAAATAATTAAGAAGATAAGAAGATGGCAAATAGTTGTTCTTGATGAATTCAAGTCACTTCATCCAGAACTATATACTCAGGTATAGAAAGAACTAGATAATAATTACCTAGCTGTGTGGCCTTGGGCAAGCCACTTAACCCCATTTGCCTTGCCAAAAAACCTAACAAAAAAAAAAAAAAAGAGAGAGAGAACTAGTAAATGTAATTGCTGAGCTACTCTTAATAATACTGGAAAGATAATCCAAAAGGGGAGAAATACTATAAAATTAAAGAGAGAAAAATGTCAATATTTTAAAAAAGAAAGAGAACAGAACAGAAACTTCAGACTATAGGCCAGTGAGTATAACTTCAATTCCTGAGAAATATCTAATAAGGGAAATAGTGATTATAAAGAGCCAACATGACATCATAAAGAACAGATTATTCAAACTAGTTTTATTTCATTTTTTAACTGAATAACTAAAGTAGATGAGAGGGGAAAGTTATGACTATAGTTTACCTGGATTTTAGCAAAGCTTTTGATTGAGTATCTCATACTATTCTTGTGGAGGAAACTAGAGAAATGAGAACTAGAAGATTAAAAAAAATTAGATAGAGATCTGATAAGGTGGCCAGACTTAGCAGCAGTTATTAATGGTTCAATTAATGGACAAGAAGGGAAACAGCTCTATCTGCTTTACATACTACTATACAGTTCTATCCAAGTCCATTACTCTTAAAGGCCAATTAAATCTGAATATATCTAATTTTATTATCAACTAGCTCACATCTCTCCATCTTCTCCACAAGAAGAGCATGAAATGTGTTTTGCCTTGTGCTGTTATTTTCATTTATCACTTGGAAAAAGATATATTTTGGTATGTAAATTATAATTCATTTCAAGAAGCATTTTATAAAGTGTCTACCATAGGCCATACTGTGCCAAGCACTAGAGATTCAAATTAGAAAAAGAGAGGTAGTGTCTGCTGATGAGGAGTTTATAATCTAAATGGGTGGGGCCAGCAGGGGATACATATTTTGGGGGCTTAATATTCCAAGGGGTCAAAACAAAAATGAAGTAGAGCTATAGATGAGATGGAAAATGAAGGGTGACCTGGGAAGTTCTGAAGATTTTAAATCTACTAAAAAGGAAGGCTCCACCCTCTAGCTCTTTCATCAGCGTGGAAGAGAAACTCAAGGAGCTATAAAGGGGTTGGATCAGGAGGGTGATGAGTTTTCAAGTGAGCTGCTTAATCTGAGGGAGGCAACATATTCTATAATATCAAAACTAAACTGAGTTGTTAATGGAAAATAGACATTTACCTGGGAAAAATAATTTTTTGATCAATTTATTCCCCATTGAGATTATCTTCCTTCTGTTCTGTATATATCTTGTACAGTTTTTTCCCCAAGTTGTCTTATTGTTAGAATGTAAGCTTTTTGAGGATAGGGATTGCTTTTTTGCCTTTCTTTGTATCCAGAGTGTGTAACTGGACCACCCAGCGTGGCATACTCACACCAAAGAAGGTGCTGTGTTCTGTGTTTACATGGACTAACTGAGGCCAATAAGTGGTAAAAACATTCAGAGTTCTTTTTGGTCTGATCAGTCACAGTCTTCAAGAACCAAGGACAGGGGCAGCTAGGTGGCACAGTGGACAGAGCACTAGCCCTGGAGTCAGGAGGACCTGAGTTCAAAATCTAACCTCAGACACTTAATTAACTGTGTGACCTTGGCCAGATCATTTAACCCCATTGCCTTACAAAAACAAAACAGAACTAAAAAAAACCAAAGATAACAATCTACTTACTAGTGCTTAGCAGAGTATCTGGCACATTTTAACCACTTAATAAATGCTTGTTGAATGACTGACCCATCTGATTTTGCAACAGCAATGGGCCTACATGTGTATCTTTACTGATACTAAACTGATTCACAATATCACATCTTAAAAAAATAAAATGAGATTAAACTGGTTTCCTCACTATTAATTAGTAGTCTGTCTAGTGAACACTGGATTTCCTGTTAAGAAATGTATTCCCTTGCTCTCTTTTACTTGCTTTTATTCATATAATTTTGAAAAATGGCTATTATTTCAAGTGAATGTGTAAACCTTGTAACTCTTAAAGCATATATTTCAAAGACTATTAAGAGATATTTCAGTAGCTATAAGTATGGGGAAATAAAACATTTCAAGGATCAATCATTCAAACACAGTGAAAAAGATCAGCTTTACAGAAAGGCTAAGTTGAATAAAGAAATAAAAAAATTAAAACTTTAAAACAATACCCAGAACTCAAAAGCAGCATTATGAATCCACAGAGATGTTCAGAGGCACCTGGAAGTTGAAGGGTTTATATGCTTCTCAACAGAGGAAGAACAGAGAGAAGACTCGTTTAAAAAAAAAAGTTAGGGGGCAACTAGGTGGTCCAGTGAATAGAGCACTGGCCCTGGAGCAAGGAGGACCCAAGTTCAAATTTGACCTCAGACACTTAATAATTACCTAGCTGTGTGACTTTGGGTAAATCACTTAACCCCATTGCCTTGCAAAACCTAAAAAAAAAAGGTAACTTTATAAAGTGTTTACTATCTTCCAAGCATTTTTGCTAAGCACTGGGGACACCAATAGAAATAGTGAGACAGTCTCAAGGACCTAATATTTTTATTGTGGGATTTTACCATTTAAAAAAAAAAGTCTAGGAACAATGCAGAAAGGCTCAGATATCCCATAAGTGCAAAGGTGGGGTAGATGGCAAGATCTAGATAGTCTTATGATGTGTCCTTAGGTCAGCTGATAGTATAAGGATATGCTGGGTAGTGAGGCAGTGAAGATGGTAAGGTCTAATAATTTCCATTTCTCCATAAGGAAGAATGGATCTCATCCAAGATATGTGAACAAACAAGCAGCCTAGATGGCTTCTAGGACAGGAAAGGAGATGAAGAAGGAATTAATCACGAAAAGTATACAATAAACAAGACAAAAATTAGAGTAACAAAAATTAGAAAAACACAAATTTTATTTATGAAACTAACTTTTTTTTGTTCAAGTTATACCAAGATTATTCTCAAAAGTTCATGTAAGTCCATAAAAGCTAAAAATCTTCATGAGATTGTAACATTCACTCAAAAATTCTTTGGAGGATTATTTTTGTTGTTGTTTCTAGTGGACCTGGATGTCTTCACTGAGGGAAGGATGAATCTTTTGTTTTTGTTTTTGTTTGCTTGGTTGGTTGCTTTATTGTTGTTTTTTTTTAAAGATTTTGTTTATTTTGAGTTTTACAATTTTCCCCTAATCTTACTTCCCTCCTCCCACTCCCACAGAATGCAATTTGTCAGTCATTTTTTCCATGGTATATATTGATCCAAATTGAGTGTGATGGGAGAGAAATCATATCCTTAAGGAAGAAACATAAAGTATAAGAGCAAGATCAGACAATAGGATATCAGGGTTTTTTCCTAAATTTAAGGTAATAGTCCTTGGTCTTTGTTCAAACCCCACATTTGTTTCTTTGGATACAGATGGCATTCCCCATTGCAGACAGCCCCAAATTGTCCCTGATTGTTGCACTGATGGAATGAGCAAAACCATCAAGGTTAATCATCGCCCCCATGTTGCTGTTAGGGTGTACAGTGTTTTTCTGGTTCTGCTCATCTCACTCAGCCTCAGTTCATGCAAATCCCTCCAGGCTTCCCTGAATTCCCATCCCTCCTGGTTTCTAACAGAACAATACTGTTCCATGACATACATATACCACAGTTTGATAAGGCATTCCCCAATTGAAGGATATTTACTTGATTTCCAATTCTTTGCCACCACAAACAGGGCTGCTATGAATATTTTTGTACAAATGATGTTTTTACCCTTTTTCATCATCTCTTCAGGGTATAGAACCAGTAGTGGTATTGTTGGGTCAAAGGGTATACACATTTTTGTTGCCCTTTGGGCATAGTTCCAAATTTCTCTCCAGGTCCACCAACAGTGTAATAGTGTCCTAGATTTCCCACAACCCTTCCAACAATGATCATTATCCTTTCTGGTCATATTGGCCAGTCTGCAAGGTGTTGCAGTGGTACCTCAGTTGCAGTGGTAGCTCAGATTTCATTTCTCTAGTAATTAATGATTGGGGGGGGGCGGAGCCAAGATGGCGACAAGAGAGGAACATCTCTTAGGCACTCTCTCATAAAATTTATAAACTAGGGACTCTAAATTTTCGAGAGACAGAAACCACAGAGGGACCCAGTGAGGCAGTTCTCCTACTCAAGGTAACCTGGACAAGAGCAGAAAGGCTCTGCTCCCCAGGGTCGGAGGGGCAGCCCGCCAGAGGGTTGGCCCACCAGAGCAAAAGAACTTCAGCCTCCTGGAGGCAGCCCCAGGGCACTAGGAGCCACAGCTCACAGCAGCAGGGGAGTTTCCTGAGCTATGCCCTGGGGAGCACTGGGCACAAATTGGAGGAACAGTGTTGGGGGAAACCTCTGCCAGAACGAGCACCTGAAGTTCAGCCCTCAGGGCACACAGTAAGCAGGAGCCCCCAGGGCATGAGCCCATTCAACCTAGGAAGGTGAGTGAAAAGAGAAACTGCCGAGCTCTGTCCTCTGCCCTGGAACAGGACACTGGGGTTCAGACCACATTCAGATCCTGATTGCAGTCTAGGCCCCCCATAAAACAGCAGGACCCCCCACCTCAGATCCGTGGCACATATGGTCATTCACAGACCAGGAGGGAGGACAGAGCCTCGCACACTGAGACAATTGTGGGAGTGTCCCAAAAGCTCAGGAAGCACCCCAAAAACAGGCTTAGGCTGGGAAAATAAGCAGAGAAATATTTTGCCTGTGAGCCCAAGAAGGATCAAAACACAGTCTGAAGATGAGGAAGCACAAGTCCCTGCATCTAAAGCCTCCAAGAAAAATAGAAATTGGGCTCAGGCTATGACAGAGCTCAAAAAAGACTTTGAAAATCAAATGAGGGAGATAGAAGAAAAATTGGGAAAAGAACTAAGAGAGACGCAGGAAAAACATGTAAAATAAAGTCAGCAGCTTAGTCAAGGAAATCCAAAAAAAATACTGAAGAAAATAACATGCTAAATACCAGCTTAGATCAAATGGATAAAACAGTTCAAAAAGTTATTGAGGAGAACAATGCTTTAAAAAGCAGAATTGGCCAGATGGAAAAAAGAGATAAGAAAGTTCTCTGAGGAAAACAAATCCTTCAGACATAGAATAGAACTCAGGGAGACTGATGAATTTACAAGAAATAATGAATCAATACTTCAAAACCAAAAGAATGAAAAATTAAAAGAAAATGTGAAATACCTCATTGAAGAAACACCTTGGGGGGGGGGGGGAGGGGCAGAGCCAAGATGGCGAGAAGAAAGGATCTAGTCTTAGGTGCTCTCTGATAAAACTCATCAGCTAAGGACTCTAACAAAACTTTCCAGAGACAGAACCCACAGAGGGACCCAATAAGTCAGTTCTCCTACTCAAGGTAACCTGGAAAAGAGCAGAAAGGCTCTGCTCCCCGGGGTCAGAGGGGTGGCCTGCCCCTGGAGCGAAAAAACTTCAGCCTCCCAGAGGCAGCCCCAAGGCACTGGGAGCCACAGCTCACAGCAGCAGGGCAGTTTCCTGACCTATGCACCAGGGAGCACCGGGCACAAAATGGGGGAACAAAGGGGGACCCCTGCCAGAGCTAGCACCTGGAGCCCAGCCCTCAGGGCACACAGCCAGAAATGTGGTCTTTTGGCAGCCCAGATCTGGAAAGAAGCAGGCGTAGCCAGTAAGCAGGAGCCCCCAGGGCATGAGCCCATTGAGCTGAGGGAGGGAAGTGAAGAGAGAGAGAGACTGCTGAGCTCTGTCCTCTGCCCCTGGAACAGGACTCTGGGGCTCTGAACACAATCAGATCCTGATCCCTGTCTAGGGCCCCCCAGAAGAACAGCAGGGCCCCCCCCACCTCAGCCCTGTGGCAGAGGAGGATGCTTATGGTCATTCACAGACCAGGAGGGAGGACAGAGCCTCTCACACTGAGACCCTTGTGGGAGTGTCCCAAAAGCTCAGGAAGCACCCCAAAACAGGTGCAAGCTGAGAAAAATGAGCAAGCAGAGAAAAAAAGAGGAACACAATTGAGAAATATTTTGCAAATGAGCCCAAGAAGGATCTAAATACTCAGTCTGAAGATGAGGAAGCACAAGTTCCTACATCTAAAGACTCCAAGAAAAACAGAAATTGGGCTCAGGCTATGATAGAGCTCAAAAAAAGACTTTGAAAATCAAATGAGGGAGTTAGAAGAAAAACTGGGAAAAGAAATGAGAGAGATGCAGGAAAAACATGAAAATGAAGTCAGCAGCCTAGTCAAGTAAATCCAAAAAAATGCTGAAGAAAATAGCATTCTAAAAACCAGCTTAGGTCAAATGGATAAAACAGTTCAAAAAGTTATGGAGGAGAAGAATGCTTTAAAAAGCAGAATGGGCCAGATGGAAAAAAAGCTAAGAAAACTCTCTGAGGAGAACAAATCCTTCAGACAAAGAATAGAATTCAGGGAAATTGATGAATTTGCCAGAAATCAGGAATCAATACTTCAAAACCAAAAAACTGAAAAATTAGAAGAAAATGTGAAATATCTCATTGCAAAAACAACTGATATGGAAAACAGATTTAGGAAAGATAATTTAAAAATTATTGGAACACCTGAAAGTCATGATCAGGAAAAGAGCCTTGACATCATTTTCAAAGAATTACTACAGGAAAATTGCCCTGATATTCTAGAAGCAGAGGGCAAAATAGAAATGGAGAGAATACACCGATCCCCCCAAGAAAGAGATCCCAAAAAACCAACCCCTAGGAATATTATAGCCAAGTTCCAGAACTCCCAAGTCAAAGAGAAAATGTTACAAGCAGCCAGAAGGACACAGTTCAAATATTGTGGAGCAACAGTCAGGATCACACAGGACTTAGCAGCAACTACATGAAAAGCTTGTAGGACTTGGAATATAATATGCTGGAAGGCAAAAGAGCTTAGAATGCAACCGAGAATCAACGACCCAGCAAAACTGAACATCCACTTCCAGGGGAAAAGATGGACCTTCAATGAACCAGGGAAGTTTCAAATGTTCCTGCTGGAATAACCAGAGCTGAACAAAAGGTTTGATCTTCAGATACAGGACTCAGGTGAAGCAATGAGATTGGAGGAGAGGGGGAAAAATATGAGGAACTTAATAATGATGAACTGCATCTATTCCTGTATAGAAAAATGACACTGATAATACTCATATGAACATTTTCAATTAACAGAGAAGGTAGAAGGAGCTTTTATAGATGAAGCACAGGAGAAAACTGAATTTGAAGATATATTGGGGTGTAAAAATGGAATCAATAGATAAAAGGGAAATGCAATGGGAGAAAAAAAGGAGAGGAGGAATAGGCTAAGATATTCCATATAATAAGATTTTTCTTTATTACAATGAGCTATTGCAATGATATGGAAGGGGGGAAGGCAAGGGGGAATGAGGGAATCTTTGCTCTCATCAGAGGTGGCTAGGAGAGGAAACAGCATATATACTCAATGGGGTATAGGCATCTGGAGTAAGAAGGGGGGAGCAGGGGGAAGGGGGGGATGTAAGTGATGGAGGAGAGGATAGACCATGGGGGGGGAGAGTGGACAGATATAACACATTTTCTTTTTTACTTCTTGCAAGGGGCTGGGATTGGAAGGCCTGTCCAGGACCATAGAGCCAGGTAAATGCTGGGTAAGGGGTGGTATGTGGGTTTGGGGCCTCTTGGCCCCAGGGCCAGGGATCTGTCTGCTGCACCACTAAGCTACCCTACAGCAGAGTCAGAGTGAAAGGAGAGAAGAAATATAGTACATGGTAGTGGAGAAATATGAAAGGAGGGAGTTGTGATCAGCAATGGCAATGGTGGAAAAATATGGAAGTAACTTTTGTGATGGACTTATCATAAAGAATGTGATCCACCCACAACAGAGTTGGTGGTGTTGGAACACAGACTGAAGCACATTTTTTATTACTATTATTTGAGGGGGGGTGCAGGGCAAATGGGGCTGGGTGGCCTGCCTGGGGACGCATATCTGGGTGATTGTTGGGTGTCTGAGGCCTGATTTGGACCTGATTCCTCTGGGCTCAAGTGCCAGTGCTCTGTCTGCCACCCAACCGCCCCTATTATTACTATTTTATTTTATTTTGGGTCTTTTTTTTCCTTTCTTTCTTTTTTTTTTTTTTTTTTTGGTTTTTGCAGGGCAGTGGGGTTGGGCTGGCTTGCATGTTACAGGGCTGGGTGATTGTTGGGTGTACAGAGCCAGATATGGGCTCAGGTGCTTCTGGCTCCAGGGCTGGTGCTCCATCCACTGCACCACATGGCCATACCTACAATTATTACTATTGTTTTTTTATTTTAATTTTAATTATTTTCTCTCCCCTTTACTTTTTTGCTCAAGCAAGTCTATACTTTTTTGGGGGGGAGAGGGGGTATTTTGTTTACTCTTAAACAAGAATATTTTATTAATGGATAAAAAACATTATTTGTACAAAATGAGAATAGATAAATATTAAATTTAAAAAATAATTAATGATTTAGAGCAATTTTTCATATGAGTATGGATTGCTTTGATCTCCTCATCTCTAAATTGCCTTTGCATATCCTTTGACCATTTGTCAATTGAGGAATGGCTTTTTTCCTAAAAATATGACTTAGTTTTCTATATATTTTAGAAATGAGTCCTTTGTCAGAAACATTAGTTGTAAAGATTGTTTCCCCTTTTACTATATTTCTTTTGATCTTGGTTACAGTGGTTTTGTCTGTGCAAAAGCTTTTTAAGTTAATGTAATCAAAATCATCTGGTTTGGTTTTAGTGCTGTTCTCCATCTCTTCCTTAGTCATAAACTGCTTCACTTTCCATAGACCTGACAGGTAAACTAGTCCTTGATCTTCTAATTTGCTTATAGTATTGTTTTTATGTCTAAATCCTGTATCCATTTGGATCTTACCTTGGTATAGGGTGTGAGGTAGTAGTCTAATCTAAGCTTCTTCCATACTAACTTCCAATTTTCACAGCAGTTTTTATCAGAGAGTTTTTTTTATGCCAATGGCTAGACTCTTTGAGTTTATCAAATAGCAGGTTACTATATTCGTTTCCTGCTATTGCACCTAGTCTATTCCACTGATCCACCACTCTGTTTCTTAGCCAATACCAGACAGTTTTGATGACTGATGCTTTATAATATAATTAAGCCACCTTCTTTTGCTCTTTTTTTTAATGAATCCCTGGAAATTCTTGACTTTTTATTTCTCCAACTTTTTTCTGACTCATTAAAGTGATTTTTTGGAATTTTGATTAGTGGTAGTTTAATTTTGGTAGAATTTTCATTTTTATTATGTTAATTCTACCTATGCATGAGCAGTTGGTGTTTCCCCAGTTATTTGAATCTGATTTAATTTGTGTGAGAAGTGTTTTGTAATTGTTTTCGAAAATTTTCTGAGTCTGTCTTGGCAAATAGACTCCCAGGTATTTTGTATTGTCTGAGGTTACTTTGAATGGGATTTCTCTTTCTAGCTTTCTTGCTCTTCCTGCTATATCTTGCTAGCCATATATAGAAAAGTTAAGGATTTATGAGGGTTTATTTTATATCCTGCAACTTTGCTAAAATTGCTAATTGTTTCTAGTAATTTTTTGGATGATTTCTTGGGATTCTCTAAGGTATACCATTGTGTCACCTGCAAAGAGTGAGAGTTTTGTCTCTTCTAGGAAGGATGAATCTTGACACATACATTGATACACTGAGAAGCAAAATAACTCCAGAAATACAGAATTACAGAATACTATAATATTAAAAAAGGTTAGGCAATTTATGGACTGGGACCTTGTTTGCTTTAAAACACATTGAAAACTTTTGGACTTTAATCAAGGCTAGACTTAGAAAGATTAATTCTTCATCAAATTTAATATCTACTGTGATAAAAGTGTAGTTGCATGATGAAAAATTAATGCTATGTGGCAAAAAGCTGTGAACTCATCAAGTTGTATGAAACAAAGTATTGCAGCAAAAGGATGTATTTCATATTAAAATTTGTAAGGCTTACAAAAAATTATGTCAATAAATTGAATTATTTTATTTTGTCTCATTTAATTTGAGCATCACTACAGATAACTGATTCATCAAATTTGAAAATGAGATAAAACAGGAAAGATAACTGATACAATAAATAACAGAGGTAGAATCGGGGTATGTACAAGCCAGTTCCTACAGGCTCTTAGTTGTTGATTGTTAAATTTTCAGTATGAATATTTACACACCAGAAGTCAGCAAATATAACAAATCAGAGCTTGATTATTTGTTTTGTTGATTATCTAGACTTAATGAAATGATAGATAAAATATTAATGATACTTATTAAATTTAAGAGTGTGTCATATATACTTTCTTTTTCTCCAGAGAGCCAATTGTCAAAAAAGGGGCAGTGAGGTAGCAAAATGGATTGAATAATGAAGTCAGGAAGATCTGAGTTCAAATATATCCTCATGAAGCAAGGCACAGAGAAATGATGCAAAAATTTGAGGCTTTTCTGTACTATGAAGGACATTCTCCATTCTCTATGTTTCTTAAACCTCTTTGATATCAAAGGTATACCCTTTGGGACAGGAAAGGTTTAATGCTTAGTACATAGGAGGTCAACCACCCATGCACAATGAGTATTGTCTTAGCTACACCTTGGGACTACCCTTGTGACATATAGCACCATCCATCTCATTGGAAGGGTGCTTGAATAGAGTTCCACTAAGTTCTTTCTACTTGCTTTTCCTCCTTCCACATGCAAGTGTTCTCTCTCTCTCTCTCTCTCTCTCTCTCTCTCTCTCTCTCTCTCTCTCTCTCTCTCTCTCTCTCCTCTTCTCTCAGCTCTGCCTAGTCTGATCATGTAGATGGAATAATATGACCCAAGTTCCATGTGACTAGATCTAGGTTGATGATCTAAGCTTCTCTCTATTTCTCTCTTCACTCTCTCCTCTCTCCTGAACTTTTCTTCTTTCTCAGTTTATCACCACTAATATGGCCCTACTTCCATGCTGGATCCACAAGGACCTAAGCTCAGTCTCATCTGTGGTTGTTCAGTTTTTCATTCCTTTTTTCTTTTTCTTGAATGTCTTTGCTATCAATCTTTGTTAACTTTTAGTAACTTGTAAACCTTTGTGCAACCTGTGAATTAAAATGTAAACCTTTTAAATTTCCAGTGAGTTTTTTACTTAAAATGAGCCTGCTTGTCTGAGGTCACCCCATTTTCCCATCATAACTCAGACACCTACTATTTGTGAGATATTGGCCACTTTCCTTAACCTTTGTCTGCCTCAGTTTCCCCACATGGTATGATTCAAAAAGATCTTGATAGCCCCAGAGCACATGATGAATCAAATAAGATGAAATTCAATAGGAATAAATATTAAGTTTTACATGAGTACAAAAAAACTTTACTTCCCAAATATAAGATGGAGTAAGTAGGGTGAAATGATATTTCTAAGAAAAGAAGTCTGGAGTAATACCTAGATTAATATATGGGACTGAAAATTCAGTATGAGTCAGCAGTTTGAAATAGCAATCTTTAGATTTCATGGGAACAGACCAATCTTTCAGAAATAGGGAAGTGATACTTATACTATTTTACCACTTTCTGACTCATCAGGAGAATTTTCTTCAGTTCTTTACATCGCAGCTTCAAAAAGATTTTGACAAACTGGAGAATATACAGAGGGCAACCAGGATGGCATAATACCTTGAATTATTTTTCCATGAAGATTGTTTGAAGCTACTTCTGGAGACCTTTAGCCTAAAAAAGAATATTAAGTGGAAGGAGAGGGACATAATGCATGTCTTCAAGTGTTTCAAGGGCACATATTTAGAGCAAGTATTAGATTTGTTTTGTCTAGGGCCAGAGGGCAGAAGCATGAACAAGAATGGAAGTTGAAAAGAGAAAAATTTTAGGCGGCTAGGTGGTGCAGTAGATAGAGCATCAGCCCTGGAGTCAGGAGGACCTGAGTTCAAATCCAATCTCAGACACTTAATTACCTAGCTGTGTGACCTTGAACAAGTCACCATAACTCCATTGCTCTGTGGGGGTGGGTGGAGGGGAGAATAAGGAGAAGAAGAAGAAAAGAGGAAAATATAGGATTAAAATCAGGAGAGTCTTGCTAATGATTAGAACTATTCAAATGTAGATTTGGTTACCTTAAGAATGTTGAGGTTTCCTTCTATGGAGGACTTCAGGCAAATGTTGGAGGGATCTTTGTTGCACAGAGGCTAGTGATAATTCCATTCATTTATGGATTCAACTAGAGTCCATGAGATCCCTTCCAAATATCAAATTCTATAATTCTTTAACAAGTAAAGCACAAGGGGTGGCTAGGTGGAGTAGTGGATAAAGCACCGGATTTGAACCCAGGTATTCCTGACTCCAAGGCCAGTGCTTTATCTACTTAATAATTACCTAGCTGTGTGGCCTTGGGCAAGCCACTTAACCCCATTTGCCTTGCAAAAACCTAAAAAAAAAAAAAAGTAAAGCACAAAGTAAATATCCATCAATTGGGGACTAGCAAAAACAAATTATATACATGAATATAATAAAATATTACTTACTGGAAGAAATTTTGAATATGATGAATACAGAGAAGCATGGAAAGACTTGCATTAATTGACAGCAGAGTAAACAAAGTCAATAAACAATAAGTTCAATGACTACAGCAATTTAAAAGGGAACAGGAGACCACAAATCACTGGAAGTGAATATTTCAAAATGAGAAAGAACAAGTTTATCCCCAAAGAAGAGACAAGAAAAGATAGCCTCCTTACCTGAATTCTTTTATAGAAGTGGGAGGTTAATGGGTATAGAATATTACATATAGTTTCTGATTTTTTTTCTGTATGAATTGATTTTGTTGATTTTTTCCTCTTCTTCCACTCTAAAAAACATTCTTTGATTGGGGAGAGGGGGAAAAAGAATAAACATTAAGATGTGCCTACCATGGACCAGGAAGTTTGCTAAGTGCTTTATAAATATCATAACATTAGATTCTCACAACAGAGTCAGGGTAACTGAAGTTAAGTAATTTGCTGGTAAGTCATTAGCTAGTAAGTATCTGAGATAATATTTGAACTCAGGTCTCCTGATTCCAAACCCATTGCTCTACCAACTACATCACTTAACTGACTCAGGAAACAGTACTAGAAAAATTTCAGTAATGAAAAAACAAAAGTTATCATCAAAATATATTTTAAAAGAATCTAAGGCAACTCAAGTTTTAAAAAATGTTCTAAGGATTTAAATCTTAGTCCCATATGTTCTCACCTTATCCCTATATCTCTTGCTACAATAAATTGCATATGCCCAAAAAAACTCTTTCTTCCATTTCACTTAATGAATTCCTATCTATTTTTTAAACTCTAATTCAAATGCCACTTCTTCCATGAAGTTTTCCTAGATTATTAAATTGGTACTGATCTTGTCTCTGTAACAATGCACATTTTATAACTCTAATGTATTTGTGTAATATTATATAATTTGTATATTAGGGTCTTATTTCCTTACTAGACTGTAAATCTCCAGGGGAAAAAACTTTGTCTTATCTAAACTTTGAATCTACCTCAGAGATTTCCATAATCTTCTGTCCAAAGTTGTCTTGCTTAATCACCTGGTTGTATCAGACTCTTTGTGAATCAGTTTGAGGTTTTCTTGGCAAAGATAATAGAATGGTTTGCCATTTCCTTTTCCAGATGATTTTATAAAGAGGAAATTGAGGCAAGCAAGGTTAAATGACTTGTGAAGGATTGCAAAGCTAGTTAGGTGAATCTTCTTGACTTCAGTTACAGCACTCTACTTCATCACCTGACCTTTGTCTTTTTGGTTGTTGTTGTTGTTTTTAATTTTTGCAAGGCAATGGGGTTAAGTAACTTTCCCTAGGTCACACAGCTAGGTAATTATTATCTGAGGATAGATTTGAACTCAGGTCCTCCTGACTCCAGGGTCAGTGCTCTATCCAGTACACCACCTAGCGGCCCCTTCTGACCTTTGTCAAAAGTAGAAGCTTAGTAAATTTTTGCTGTGATACAGTAGACAATGACAACTGAAAAAGAATTCTAGACTTGGAATCAAGAGAGACAGACCTAAGTTTAAATCTTACTCCTGACACTTGTTAATAAAATTCTCATGGGGAAAAAATGCTATTTAATGTTATTTGACCTTGCTAAGTCTGTTTTCCCATTTGTAAACTGTAGAAAAAATAAAGCCTAGATTGTTAAGAGGATCAAATGAGATAATGTATGAAAGTTTTTTCTTACCCCTCTTAATGTGAATGATTCCTTCTGATGCTTTAATTATTGTTTTATTTATTTATCTTGCTTTAAATATATTTGTTTGTATGCTGTCTTCCAAATTAGACTGCAAGCTCCTTGGGGGCAAGGACTGTCTTTCGCCCCTTTTTGAATCACCTCCACTTAGTACAGCACCTGTTTCATAATAGGTCCTTAATAAAGGTTAATTTAGTGTTGAAAAATGTTTCATAAACCAGAAAGTACTCTTTTAGTTAATAGCTATATGGAAATGATCATCAAGAAAAATAAAGTGTTTATATTTTGGTTGACCCAGGTTGAAACAGTGTTTTATTAGTCTCTTGTTTCTATATTCTTTAACCAGGGTCACTTGTTACTGCCAATTAAACAGATTTTTAAAGAGAAACTAAATGGGGAAAATATCAGGATGAGAATCAGGAAATCTGGGTTCTAGGCTCTACTTCTGCCACTGCTTCATGAATAATTTTGAATAATTCATAATTTTTATGAAGAATAATGAATTACAATAATTATTTTTATGAACTTTAATTTTCCTCTTTTGGAAAATGAGAGTCTTACTTACCTCTCATCATTTTCCCCATGTTTCTGGAGGGGAAAAAATTTAGCACTAATAAATTTTAGTCATAAGGATGATTGCAATGTCCCTTTAAAATGCAAAAGCTTAAAATATATAGCCTATTCCTTTCTTTATTATGTCACAAATTATGTCACACTCTCACTTGAATGGAAGTATTAGAATGCTTATCAAAACTTATTCTCTTCCTTCCCTGCATTTTATAGATCAGATGGTTTAGAGCTAGTCTCCAGCTCACCCAAATCTAAATACTTCTCTGTCACCTCAGAAGCCCATGCATATCTGAATTACATCAACTTTAGTTTCCTGGTTGACCCCATTCTTCACAAAATGTGACTCTCCTTCAAGGAATCAATATTATTTGCCAAACAGCCACATCCAATAAAAATTCCATTCATGCATTTCAGAGTCTCCTATTAGCAAGCTGCCATGTCTTAATTAGAGTTCAGTGCCATTCTAGCTAGACTGGTTCCTTCCACCTTTACTTTGGAAATGCTGCCAAAGGATACCAATTCAAAGACTAAGTTCATAACCTTCAGCTAATTGAAGCTCTGAATATGTCCTGCTACTTTCTTCTTGGAAATAAATGATTGATTAGGTAAATGAGAAGGCATATTTTCTCTTAAAGTGATGCTGACGTGTGTTAAATTTTTTTTAAAATAGTAGTTCACTCTATAATAGCAATGGCTCCATAAAACAGAAAAGATTCAGTAATACTGAGCAACAATCCATGAGAAATTGGTTATTATCAACAGTTAGTGCCTAGTTTGTTGGTTAATGGTCTGAGAAGAAACCAAGGGTGGTTAATAATCCCACAAACTGATCATAATCAAATCATTACCATGTTAATTATGGAATTAGGGAGATTGTAACCATGAAAATAAGACTAAATATAAAATCACTGCTAGTCATTCACCATTTTTATTGCAAAGTGTGTCTTTACAAAGAGAGTTGGGCTCAGAAAAGATGGTGCTTTCTTCCAAAAGACTATTTTTTCCTAATATAAGAAAAAGCAAATATGATATTAAAATGGTGGATAAATTACAAAGGATTCTAGATTTAGAATAGGAGGGACATTTAGAAGATACCTAGTCTAACCCTTTATTTGGTAGACATGCCATCTGAGACTCACCCAGAGAAGTTTCATGACTTTCCCAAAGTTACACAGGTTTAAGCAGAATTAGAACCAATAAATAAGGAAGCCCACTCCTGCTGTTAAGAATAAGCAAGACTGTCTTATTTTAATTCAGTTTAGAGGGAAATTTGCTGCATCCAAAGTTCTAGCCAGTTTGAGGTATACTACATTCCACTAAGTCTTGGCTACATACATATTTCCTTATGCTTTCTCTTATTAATGGCATACAGGGTCCTGGATTTGAGGTCTCAGATCCTAAGTATGACTCCTCTTCTCATTTACTTGCCTGTGCAAACAATCAAGTCATTTATTATCTCTCAACCTTAATTTCCTCATCTGTTAAAATGAAAAAGTTGAACTAGATTATTTGTAAATTGCTTTCCAGCTTAAAATCTACAATTTTGTTATTAAAAAAATTGGGGGGGGGGGAGTTAGGTGGCTAGAACTGGAGTCAGGAGGACCTGAGTTCAAATCCAGCCTCAGACACTTGTGTGTGACCTTGGGCAAATCACTTTACTCCATTGTCTCACAAAAAAAAAAAAACAAACAACAGCAACAATACTTTTAGCCACCTATATATAAATATTAGCAAAAGACAAGAAGAGAATTATAAAATTTAGAAGATGAGCTGACATTTATAGTCTCATAATGTTTGCAGAGCAATGTATATACATTAGGTCATCTTATTCTCACAACAATTCTTTCAGTCAGGTGCTATTATTTATCCTCATTTTTTTTCCCAGACCTATGATTTCATCACTTCAGGTAGCATCTATAATTTAGTCTTAGAAAATTGCCTGAGGCACTAAGACATTAAAAACCTTGCCCATGGTAACAATGCCAGGTGTCTAAGGTGGATCTGGAACCTGGATCTTCCTGACTCCAAGCCCAGCTCTCTATTCACTCTACCACAACAACTGGAAAAACTGGAAAAGACACTTCAGAGTTCATTAAGTTCAGAATCCCTGCCATCAAGGAGCCCCAGCACAGTCTCTGGCTCATAGGAAACATTTGTTAAAAAGTGTTTTGCTGTTTCTGATTATATAAAGGAAACACTAGATTTCCATCTCAGCTCCTGCCACTTTGGAAATGCCAGACAGCTGATGAAGCTGTTGCTCACTTTCCTCTCTGCAGTGTTTATGTAAACAACCTCCTGTTTGCTAACAAGGCATTGGCATTATCTGTTGCCATAATAATTCTACCCCTGAAACGCTGTCTCATTGGATTTCATTTGATTTGCAGACCTTTCCAGTCACTTTTCCTTTTTTTCTTCTTTTTTTAGCACAAAGCATATTCAGAAAGACCCAAACTGAAGGTAAGCTTTTCCCACTGCAACTGGTAGAGGTCAAAGCCTCACTCAAACAAAGAAATACCCATTAACTGACCCAGTCTCCGGAGTGTGTGTGTGTGTGTGGGGGGTTATGCTCTGATCTCAAAGGTACTGAGAGGACCTTCTTATTTCACCTATTTCTACCACTGATGCTACGTGTCTGGCAAAGCCGGGGGCTGGGATTAGATAAAAAAAAATACATGCTTGATCTCCTTGGGGTTTATATTCAGGAAACCCAGAAAAGAAAAAAACCTAGAAAATTCAAATCTCCAAGGAACAATAAATATCATTTTGTTTATCAGATGGCATGTTTAATACAGAGAAAGCATTTATGGGCAACAATTCAATTCAATTCAGCAAATGTGCATCAAGCGCCTACTTTGTGCAACACACTATAAGCAGGAACAAGGGTGAAAGATTTTCAGAAACTCAGAGGTGAAATCGCCAGCTCTAATAAGGCTGATTAGATTATAGGATCTAATAGGAGCTAAAAGAGATCTTACAGGTCTTCTCCAATCCCTCATTTTACAGATAAGGAAACTGAGGCTCAGAAAAGTGAAATAATGTATAACCATATCCACCAAAGCTCTTACATAGCTTACAGCCCCTTCTTTCAATTTCCAGTCATCCTGGTTCAGACCCTGATACCTCTGGGGAAAAAGTGAGGCTGGTGACTTGTCATGATATCACCTCCCTGATATCAAGGTCTTTTTCAAGAACAAAGGACAAACATCATCATCACCTGGTGATTTACTGATCGATTGATTGGTTTCCCAAGGTCACTCAAGTCATAATCAATAGAGCTAGGATTTAAACTCCAATCCTCTGACTCTGAATGGAGGATCCTTTCCACCAAAGAACACTGCTGCCAGAAGACTGTCATGTCTCTCCTCCCATATAAAAATAAAGAATACAGAAAAAGAGAAGGGAGAAAAGGTGGCTGAAGACAAACTATTTCCCATTTCACAGTTTTACCAAATTGTATTTCCTGTCTTCTTTCTTTCTAAATAACCAAAATAAAAATAAGGAAAGGAAAACTGATTTCAACTAAACAGGCATTATTAGACATTTCTTAATGCAACTTGGACAGACTTTGCTCCTTCTACCACAGGCTGGAGGGGACAGATAGACAGAAATAGCTATATTTCTAATAGAATAGAACCATGAGTGCCTATCCTTGTCTAGTTTTTTCATGAACATTGTAGTCAAAATATGCTTGACTCATTTGAAAAAAAAAAAGATTAACCCTCATTAGTATACAATAGTGCTGGTTTTTAATTACCAATTCTATTGCTGCCACTGTTGCTACTGCTGCTGCTGCTGCCATGGAATGGAATTCCAAACTGGGCTAGGATTGCCTGAATATACCCTGTGTGAGTCTGCTTTACCTCTCAAGAGGAAGAATAAACATCTGAGAAATAAGGTAGCTGGCAAAGCTTCCTGGTCCAGCACATATATCCTGATTCTTCTTTGAATATACTATGTAAGATTAATGTATTATCACAATATCCTATGTTTAGCTTTGATTAGTATGTGGCAGTATTTCTATTCATTGAGATCTAGCATTAGAATAATTAAGCTATTTTGCTCTAGGTGCTGGTGAAATATATGCAGCATGAGCCTAGCTCTCCAAGTCTATAGGAGAAAGGGAGATAAATACAGAAAAGATGTGAAAGAAAATTTCTTAGAGATATTAAAACAAGGAAAGATTATTTTCACCTGAAGAGATGAGAGGCTCAGGAAAAACGGTTTCATGTAGGTAGTAGCTACTGAATTAGACCTAAAGAGAATGAGGGGTTTCAGGATATAAGAGGAAGCAGGGACTTCTTTCCAGGAATGGGGAAGGGTAAGAGCACTATCACAGAAAGAGGTTGGCTAAGACAGAGTTTGTAAAGGGAGATGAGTAGGAGATCAGGCAATTGGATGAAGATGATGGAACAAATTAGACATTAACTAGGATCAGGAATTTATACTTTACTCAGGAAATGATGGGGAGTCCCTTAAGATTTTTGAATGGAACAGTAACATGATCTTACCAAGGTTATGGGAGTATCAGCTAGAGGAAGGCTTTGAGTCTGAAGATGAAAAATAGATGATTACTATAATTTAAATAAGAAGAATTAAGGGCAAAGAAGAAGAAATAACAGCTTGAATCTGAGTGGTTTCTACAAAGTTGAGGGGAGAGACAAATTGTCTTTGAGGTAGTTTTTTGAAAAGATAGAACAATCCTTAACATAAAATTAGATATGTAGGAGAGACTAGAGCCTGAATAGCTAATAAAATTATGAAATTACCAACCAATAATCCTATATTAATTATTTACTATGTACATACCTATATGAAGGATGGGGCAGAGTTGGCAAGTGAGTAGATAAGAGACATTTGCTCTCTTTGGGTGCCTCTATTTTCCAGATTCAAGAGAAGATGAATGATACAAATATCACTTTAGGTTGCTGAAAGGAGGAAAAGACTAAGTAGAAGCTGACATGAGAGGAGCAGTTAGTCTCCATCATGTTTATCCTAAAGACTCAGAAAAACATTTTTTGGGGGGTAAGATCTAGTTGAAAGAGAAATATTAGAGAAACCTGTAATATTTTTTGATATTTTCTGTGCACCTGATTCAGTCTAACTATCCTCTCAAATGTAAATTCAGTAAGATAATAGAAAGCAACCCCAGCCCCTTTCCCTGCCTTCCTCTATCTGTGTGGCACATAATCTGCCAAATTATATTGTCTAACTCCAGTTATGCTAAAGTGGATCACTCTTTGTCCTCTCCTCCTTACACAGGAAGTGGCCTAAACTCCCTATAAAGATTCTACTTATCCTCATCTCCAGGTTGCTAGATCCATGTTGATCCCAGTCCACCCACCCAGCTTGTGACTTTCCTCTTTCCCTTTCCTCTTTCCCTTTCTTAATTGTCTTTGATGTTCTCACCAACCCAGTTTGTAGCTTTTCTTCATTGCTTAAACTTACTATCTTCTTAAAAACTCACTTTTTAAAAACTTGCTAAAGAACTCTGTAAATTAACTTGCAACTTTTTGCAGTAAACTGTAAATTAAAAATTAAGCCTTTTCTTACTCTCCTGAATCAGAGAACTTGATGATTTCTTCACTGATAAAAATAACCTTCATTCATCCTTGCAAGCCCCCTCCTCTGAACTACTCTCTAACCTTCATTAGGGCTCTCTTGGTTTAAACTCTTCCCATTGGAAGAGCTCTTTCACTTAGTATTTTCTAGTATGTATTCTTCTATGTATATTTTCTCTGATTTCTCTTTTACCATCAATTTGGATAAATGAATTTCTTTACTATTTGCCATATGTGTTCAGTGTAGAACTGGCATTTAGGGAGAAAGGGATCAAGCTTTGGAAATAAAGCTTAGAACCCTCCTTTCCCCATTAAAAAAGAGCAAGAGGGTGGCTAGGTGGCCCAGTGGATAAAGCACCGGCCCTGGAGTCAGGAGTACCTGGGTTCAAATCTGGTCTCAGACACTTAATAATTACCTAGTTGTATGGCCTTGGGCAAGCCACTTAGCTCCATTTGCCTTGCAAAAACCTAAAAAAAGAGCAAGAGAGGCTTTCTCTCACACATGGTGTGAAAACTCATTCTATAGATTGAAGGAAAGAAGAGTATATCTCTCTAGTGTCCTTCCCCCTCCCCTTCTCCATGTGCTCCAAGTCACTCCAAGAGCAGATAAGTGTTCTGTTTTCCTCAAAAAGGAGATTCAGACTAGAATTGCATCTATTAGTATAGTATTAAGACAAAAAAAAAATTCCCATCTACATATGATCTGGGTCTCAGAAAAAGTTTTGTTATATTTCATCTGGATCTCCCTTTACCCTTTTCACAATCAATTATGCTTTATTTCAATTTGCATATAATCAAACCTCCCCATTCCATAAAACATAAGTACCTTGAAAGAAAAAGCTTGATCATTTCCTATTTAATTATTTAAAGTGTATTTTCTTGGTTTTTTGATTAACAAAATTCTATTATTCCCATGTATTCCATTCAAGAATAAAAATGAAATCCATGTAATAATTAAGCATAGTCAAAATAAATTCATATATTGACCACATCCAAAAAAAATGTCTCATTCTATACTATGAAGTCATGACTTCTCTGAGGAAGCAGCCTTCATCATCAATCCTCTGTAATCATGATAGTCATTGTGTTGGTGAGTGTCAAAGCTTTCAAAGTGGTCTATCTTTATTATGTTATTGTTACTGTATGCATTGTTCACCTTGGCCTGCTCATATCACTCTGAATTAAAGTTTAAGTCTTCCTAGATTTCTCAAACCATCATTTCTTACAGAGAATTTCATTACAATCATTCATCAATGTTCAGCTATACCCTAATTGATGTTTTATAATTCTTTGTCACTACAAAAGGAAATGCCATAAATACTTTTTGTACCTGAGTCCTTATTCTCATTCATTAGTCCCTGTAGAAATTGCATTGAACCAAAAGCTATGTACCATATAGGAACTCTTCCAAACTGCTTTCCAGAATGGCCATACCAATAGCTTCACCAACAATGCATTGATGCATCTGTTTTCCTATAATTATAGTACTTGTCATTTGTCATTTTTTGTCAGCTTTGCTAATTTAATGGGTATCAGATTTCCACTTTATTATAGTTTATATCTCAGGGTTGCATTAATGGGCATTTCACTAATTATTAGTGATTTGGAGCATTTTTATATGGTAAATATAGATAACTAATTTCTCACTGGAAAAAACCATCTGTACATATCCTTTGACCATTTATCAAATGGATATTTTTTGTTCTACACTATCTTCATTTCCAAATATATGTCTTATTTCTCTCTTCTCAGAATACTATCCTTTATCACAAAGATAAAAAATAAGAAGAAAATAACAGCTATTTATAAAGTGCTTGAAATTTATAAAGGCACTGAACTAAGCACTTTGCAATCATTATGTTATGCACAATTCTGGAAGATAAGTAATATATTATCCTCATTTTATAGATAAGGAACCTGAGGCAAACAAAGGCTAAATGATTTGCCCAGGATCATATAGCTAATAAATATCTGAGGCCAAATTTGAACTCAGGTCTTCTTGACTCCAGGTCCTGGACCTAACTTTCTATCTATTGTGCCACTTAGCTACCCTTGGGGAAAAAATAGTTTAGTAAAACTAATTAATAAATTGTAAAGGACTGAAATTATTTACATTATACTCATTTGCAATTTTTCTAATTTGTTTGGGTTTTTTAATCATTATTTTATAATCATACCTCTATACCTTATTAGGATCAATGGAATAAAAAGGAACAGAAAACATACTGATGAAACACCTACTATGTTTCAGACATTGAAGATTCAAAGAGAAAAATAAAACAATCCCATCACTCCCCATTCCCATTCCAAAACTACACAATTATAACCAATTCTGGTAACTCAGATTTAAGATTTTAAAAAATAAGATATTTAAGATCATTTAAGAGTTAGCAAAAGTTTTCTTAACCACCTAGTACATAGACATTTAGATTAGCCTTGATTCCACTAAGCTCAGTTCTCCTGGACCTGTATTAAATTACTCTGCTAGTTGAAGGTTGGAAACCTGAGATAGGAGCTTCAATCTCTAGGATCCTGCCTTTTTTGTTTGTTTGTTTTTAATATTCAGTCATCCAGAAAACTATGTCAACATCAAGAATCCGATTCCCTTGGTACAAGCATATCTCAAAGGCAGTTTCCATTCCTTTTAAGGAAAAACTTGTCCAACTTGCAAAGGAAGGAGTCTTAGAATATTGCTCCCAACACAACACCATATTCTCCCCAAAAGTAAGTAATGGACTTCATTGAATTTCAGAGCAGTCAGTTTCAATTATTGTGTTGTGGTTCTTTCATTGTTCATTGATCTAGTCATGAAATATATTGTTTTCCTGAACCAGGAAAGGTCTTTCTTCACTTTGCATTATCTCATATGTGTTTTCCATGCTTCTTCTTATTCATTCCTATCCACTATTTCTTTGATCTTTAGCACCTAGTACAGTATCTTACTTGCAGAAGACACTTAATGAAGGTTTATTAAACTGAACTGAATAGAATACCAACATGCTGTGGTTGTTCAATTGTTTCAGACATGCCTGACTTTGGAACCCCATTTGGGATTTTCTTGATAAAGATCCTAGAGTAGTTTGCCATATACTTCTCTTATAGAAGAGGAAATAAGGCAAACAAGATAAAATGACTTGCCTAGGCTCATACAATTAGTAGCCAGAGTTAGTCTTCTTAACTCTAAGCCTAGAGTTCAATCTACTGTGCTAGAGTATGGAAAGCATATTTTCTATCCTTTTTTCTATTTTTGTTCTAATCCTCCACTCCAAGTACTTATCTCCCTGATTTCTTTTACATCCCAACTAAAATCCAATCTTCTAGAAGAAGCTTTCCCTAAACCCTCTTAATTCAGTGCTTTCCCTCTATTAATTATTTCCTAATTATATATATATATATATAAAACATACATATATGTGTGTGTATACACACACACACACACACACACACACATATATCACTTTGTAAATAGTCAAGTAAATAGCATATAGTCTTTTCCATTAGATAATAAGCTCCTTGAGGGCATGGACTATCTTAGCATCCCCAGCACTTAGCACAATGTCTGTTTCATAGTAGGTGACTAATAAATATTTGTTGATTGATTTCTCAATTCAATACATTTTAAAAATATAAAGATTCCCTTTTGCTTCAAAACTATTCTCTAAGTATTTTGTTGGTGAGGGAAAATGACCTTTGGTTTGTTTAGTGTTTTGTAAAAAATCTGATATTCAGACATGGTTCTATTATTCTGTTCATGATGTGCCAAATTAGTGCAGTGTATTCCCATCTTGAGCTCATTGGTTTGCTTCATTTCACACATAAAACAACCCCCATTCCAGCCCTCTTCAACATCAAGCAGTACATCAGGCAACTGGTACCACCAGGTTGAGCTGCCTCTGGCCTCTCTATTACCCCCTTCCCTGCTCAGTCCATCTGCCACCTTTCCACTCCTTATATGCTCCCTGTCAGTTGCCTGAATTAAAGACCACATTCAGAAGATTACTCAAAGAGTTCAGAAAGCAAAGAAGGTTGTCCAGAACAGCAAGCAAGAGGAAGTTTGGGCATTAAAAAACTCAAAAGCAACTGTGAGATACAGAAGTAAGAGGAGACTAAAGATAGCTTTGAATTCCCCATGGGCACCAAGGGAACAAAGAAATAGGGAACAGTATTAGCAGCAGGGGTCTCTACAATACCTCCAAGTCCCAGAAAACCAATATGAAAACTATCATAGTCTTGTAGGATGGTTTAAATATTATCCTCAAATTTTAAAATATCAAAAGCAGCCATATATCACACAAGTCATTGCAATTCTAAAAGCAAAATTTGGTGTTTCTTGAATTTTTTTAAATAAAGATTTTTATATTCCCTCTAGAAAAAGAATTCTGAGTTCCCCTTCCACTGTTATTTCAGTCCATTAGGGATTGTCATTATATACAACCAAATTTTCATTTTGATTTTTAAAAAAATAAAATCACAGCCTTATGGCATCCGTCCAAGTCCTCAAAGTCATCATTTACCTGGATTACCAAATTATGTCAACCCTGCAGCAACATCCATTGCCTGATGATCCACTTTAGTGAACACAAAAAAGGTCTTTAAAAAAGAATTATGGGGGTTTCTTAAAGAATTTATGCTTTAGGGGTGGCTAGGTGGCACAGTGGATAGAGCACCAGGCCCTGGAGTCAGGAGGACCTGAGTTCAAATAGGACATCAGATACTTAATAATTCCTTGGCCTTGGGCAAGCCACTTAACCCCATTTGCCTTGCAAAAATAAATAAACAAACAAATGAATGAATGAATAGATAGATGGATAAGAATTTATGCTTTAACTATAATCACCAGATTGCAAAACCATACAGTGATCTAGAGAGCAGCTACAAAATAAAATCAGAGAGTACTGTAGTAAGAGTACTGAACTGGAAATAAAGAAGACATCAAACTATACCTCTAATGCTAACTATGTGGCCATGGGCTAGTTATTTATCTTCTCTTAGTTTCAGTTTCTTTATCTGTATAAACCAGAATACACTTGTTATGAGATGCAAAAAAGGACAATGTACTAAAGAATTAGTAGCTTTTAAAACACTATTCAAAAGTCAGTGTTGTTTTTTACTATTACTATTGTTATAATACTACAGTTTAGAGTTTAGCCTTGAAAAGAATCTTAAGGACCATTTGAAGCAAGTCTCTCACTTTTTAAAGACTAGGAAATTTTGACTCAGCAAGGTTAAGTAAATTACTTTAGGATCATGCTGGTAAATAGCAGAAGTAAGACTACAACCTAATTTTTTTAACTCCATTTTCAGTGGTCACTTAATCATTATCAGTGTTTCTTAATTTCATAACCAAGAACCAGAAAGATTAAAAACTAGTACAATTCATGCAATGAATTAGTGGCAGAAGGAAGGGAAGGAGGAAGAGAGAGAAGGGGAAGGGAAGAGGAGGGGAGGGGAGGGAAGGAGGAAGGAAGGAAGTGTATCCCTGCCTGACTCTTATGTTCTGAGACGTTTCTGTCTTAAGGTCTTCACTCCATCTGGTGCCTGATTTATTGGACCTTAATTATACCTAAAGTTCAAATTCATATATATACAAACTTTTCCCTTCCATGATCTTCTTTGACTTGACTCTATAGTCTGCTAGCCTTTACTTTAAAAAAAAGGTTAATTTTATTGAATTTCAATAGTTTACAAGTTTACTCTTCCAATAATTCAATTCAATAAAGTATACAAGTAATCAAAAATTTACAAAAAATTACAAAATCAGCTTCAAACCAGTGCTCAAAGCTGATTGATATAAGCTATACCTTCTAAACCCATTCCTGTCCAACTTGAAATCTTTAACATAAATCATGGCCCACCTACTTAGATTCAAAACTTGGCATCTATCCTCCATTTTGGTCTGGCATCCCACACTATGTCCACTGCTTGTCATTTAGTATTTGACATAATGGAACAACTTGGAAGACCTGGATTTAATTCCCTATTCTGACACGTGTTACCTATGATCTTGGACAAATAAATTAACTCACCATTGGTTTCCTCATTCAGAGCAAGAAATTTGGATTAGATGGGAATGGGGTTGGAGATGGAAGAAGGATTTATTAAGCACCTACTGGAAGTAATAGGAGGCCATTGGAGTTTATTGAATAGGGAGATAACTTGGTCAGACCTATGCTTTAGGAAGATTAATATGATAGCTGAGTTAAGGATGGACAAGAGTAGAAAAAGATTTGAGGTTATAACAACAATCAGGAGGTTATTGAAATAGCCCAGATGTGAAGTGAAGAATGCCTACACCAAATACTGTGCCAAGGGTTTTACAAAATTTCATTTGTTGAGCTAATGTTATGACTTCTAACGTCCCTTCTAACTCTAATGTACGGCTATCCACCATAGGACCTTTGACCCTATAATCTCCTACCTAAAAGAACTACCCCCTACCCCTATTACTTGAACTGTAATTTTATTGTCATAATTCTACCAATGGTATGGCTCTTAGTCCTCTCCCCTCCTATCCAGTAGCTGTCTACAATGAAGTGTTAATTAAGTTATCATTCAGACTGCCTGTGGAAAGAAAATAGCAATATAATAGTCCATGACCATGTCATGACAAAAATACAAAAATTAAGAAACAATCAACAATGAGGTGCCTTAAATATTCTAGGTACTATACTAATTGTTGGGAATACAAATTAAGATCAAAAGAGTTTCTGATCTCTAGGAGCTCACAACCTAATGGGAAAGTTAACATGGAGACAACTATGTAGGAACAAGATTGAAAAAATAAATTGGAGATAATCTCCAAGATAAAACACTAACTGGAAGGGGGATAAAGAAAAGCTTTTAGCATAAGGTAGACTTTTAGTTGAGACTTAAAGGAAGCCAGGACTTTGAGAGAAAAAGAGAGAGTTCCAGGAGACTTCAGGCCTGAGAGACAGTCAAAAATACAGAGTAAGGAGATGGAGTGTTTTGTGCTAGGAACAACAGAGGTCAGTGTCCTTGAACTGCAGAGTACTTAAGAGGGTAGTTAAGTGAAGGGAAACTGGAAAGGTAGGAGGGGCCAGGTTATGACAGGCCTTCAAAGTCAAACAGAAGGTTATAAATTCAATACTGGAAGTAATAGGAAGCCATTGGAGTTTATTGAATAGGGAGATAACATGGTCAGACCTATGCTTTAGGAAGGTTAATTTGATAGCTGAGTAAAGGATGGACTAGAGTGGAAAAAGATTTGAGGTTATAACACAATCAGTAGGTTATTGAAATAGTCCAGACGTGAAGTGAAGAAGCCCTGCACCAGGATTATGATACTGTCAGTGGGGAGAAGGAATGTATAGCAAAGAAATCTCTCTTAAGTAGAATTGACTTGATTTGGCAACTGATTGCAAACAGGAGGAAAAAAATGAGGAATGGAGGATGGCATCTAGTTATAAGCCTGAATGACTGGGAAGATGATGGTGCTTTAGACCATAATAGGGATAGGGAAAAAAGGGAAGAATTTGAGAGAAATATGAGTTCGGTTTTGGATATATTAAGTTTGAAATATCTATAGAAAATGCAGTTTGAGATGTTCAAAAGGCAATTATAAATGTGAGACTGGAGGTCAACAGAGAAATTAAAATTGGATAAATAGAGCTGAGTGAGAATCACTTGCATAGAAATAATAATTGAATCTGTAGAAACTGGTGAGATCATTCAGTGAACTAGTATAGAGGGAGAAGAGAGGAGGAATCAAGTCAGAACCATGAGAGGCACTAATATTAATGGGTGTAGGGGGAAATGTTCATTCCAAGGCCTGAGAAGTAAAAACTGATATCCCACTTTCAGAAAACAAAAAGTAATAAGACATTTGTGAAGCACTTTATTACCAATTGATTCTAAGGTTAGAAACAGAAGGGAAACAGGTTAAAGAAAACAAATACCCATACATACAAAAATACTCCAGACAGCATCATATTCAATAACAACAAAAAAATTTTAAATAGATTAGTAATATTTGGGAAATAGTTATACAAATTATGTTTAGGAATGTAAAGGGATGTTAATAAACTATGAAGAACAACAAATGGAAAATTCAGGAAAAACTGGAATTATGTAAAGTGATGCATGGTAAACAAAATAGTCAAAGAACAACAGAAACAATATACAAAGCAAATATCAATAATATCAATACTAAAAAGGCAACAATTTCAAATCAAATACCATGGGAAAAGTTTGTATTCTTCCCATTTACTAACAAAAGTGGAAAATGAAATTTACTATCAGTCCATTCATCTAGAGGAGGCTTTTCTTAATTATATTGAAAGATTGTTTCTCTCAGTCTGTCTGTCTCTGTCTCTGTCTCTGTCTCTGTCTCTCTCTCTCTCTTTCTCTCTCTCTCTCTCTCTCTCCCTCTCTCTCTCTCCCCCCCCCCCAATTTAGGTGAAAATGGAAAGAGTATGGCAAGTTTAGGCTTTGGTTGGGAATTAGCTGTTGTGCCAAAGCAAAATGTATGGAAATAGGGTTTTTTTTTAAAAGAATAGGGACTATTAGTGCCTCCCTTATGAAGTCTCAGAAGCCTTACCAGACTTGCTTTTATATAGCCATCTCCATTTTCTTTATATGCTAAAGTTCACACGTAAAAAGTTGAAGTATAGCTAAAAAATGGGTCAGTTGGTCTAAAGGTCATTTCAAATCATTGAAGATGTCAGCCTTGTTCAAAAGAAGATCATTAGTAATGAAAAGAATTAACATGCATGTGAGCAATACAATCTGTAAAATCTTAAAGCCCATTAGAAAGCCTTTGTGATACAAATTTACTGAAGAATAGATTTTAATGAGTTACTACTGTTAAAAGGTTTACTTGGACAGGAATTTGTTTATCCTGCTTGGTGGAAATCAGATTCAATAATCCTAATGGTTTTCAGTGAAAATGTGTTTTTTTCCTGAATTTTGAGAAATGAGTCAACCTATCTAAAATGATTCTATTTCATCCCAAAACCTATAGGGAGTCATAGAGAGTGAAAGGGACCCTGAGGTTATCTAATTCTGCTCATTTTTACAGACCCAGAGAGGCTAAATGGCTAGTTCATCATATGCGTGTATATATATATATATATATATATATATATATATATATATATAACCTAAGAGCTAATACAATTTGCACAATCTATATACTTTTATTTTCAGTTTTTAGAAGAGAGACAGAACTAGGACTAAAAGCCAGTTCTTCTGTCTCAAAATTCATATATTACATTCAATTTGGATCAATGTATACCATGGAAACAATGCAAACTGGCAAATTGCTTTCTGTGGGGGGTGGGGGAGGGAAGTAAGATTAGGGGAAAAATTGTAAAACTCAAAATAAAATCATTAAAAAAATTCATGTGATACTTAGCACTCAGTCATTTGCCTATTCCCACATTGTATCAAACAATGAATGAGAATTTTTTGGAATCACAGCATTTTAAACTTGCGAAACTGGGAATAGCTAACATAATCCCCATGGTTGGTTTTTGTGTTGTTGGTTCTTTGTTTCTTTGTTTCTTATCCGCACAAAAGAATTTAAGGCTCTGACAGTTAAATCAACTTGCCAAAAGTCACACAGTAAAAGGTCTTCTGATTTCTGATCTACTCCATGTTCCTCCATGCTGTGATAGCTCCTTCCTTTTAGACGGTAACTAAAAAGTAATGAGATTTATTTATTTATTCATGATCCTTCCGCAACATGTTTCAACTTGTAGCAGTAATACTTTCAAGATTAGCCGGCCAGTCTTGTGCTACTCAGTGTTGTGAATAAATGTTACTTCATGTCAATTTTTTAAATACTATTTAAAGTAAAGAATTACTATATAATTTTGTGAGTGTCAAATCTACAAGTGAGACACTTGACATATTAAAAATAGATATTCACGGGGATGAAGTAATCTTGAAAACAATGGATTCTGACTGAAACCAAAATATTTAAAGGTTAGGAAGACGATCATGTAATCAATCATCCCATAATACTTATAGAAATGCTGAAAGTATTGGTTCATTTAATAATAATAATAATAATAATAATAATAATAATAATAATAATAATAATAATAATAATGTTTGTCCTTTATTCTCAAAGAAGACCATGACATCTGGGAGGTGATGCTATGACAAGCACTTGAATTGGATTTGAATGAGGGGAAGCTGTGCTAAATCACCAGTCTCACTTTCTCCTCCAGAGCCATCTGGGTCCAGTGGTCAGATATGAATCAAGACCCTGGATGAGAGGCAATTAGGCAACTAGATGACAAAACTAGTATTAATTTAGTAACCAAAATGTATTCAAATTCCTTTCCTCCTGACTCCAAGGCCACTGCTCCACTACACCACCCAGCTGCCCTATTTTACAATTTACTGTGAAAATGATGTCTGAATAGTTGTTTAAATATTGAAATAGATTTCTCTTTTTAACACTGAAGTGATATCCTTTGGTTTTATATCCCAGCATATAGAGCCTCTAGTTTCCTCTCCCAGAGCTCTCTTGAAACAAATTAAAAGACAGTTCTTTCTCAAAACTATCAAAAAATGCTGTAAAATTCTATTGTAAGCAGTATTCCACACACACATATGGTCCTCCTACCTCTACAAAGAAACTGGGGTGCCTTCTCATATTTCTGGAACCTCATTACATTTTCAAAGAATTCAAGTTTCTTTTGTGAGGAAAGATTTTGAAAGATTAAAGAACTATATAAAGGTATTTTTATTACTATTCAAACATTACATTGATTTACCAGTCTGTAACTTAAAAGCAAAGAAGTGATGTTAGTTTCTTGATAAAGATGTGATGATTTTTAGATCATTACTGGCAATATCACTTTTGTCCACATGAGGCTCCAGCAGTGAGTGGTGGTCAGTCTCCTGAGGCTTTTTTTTTTTTGTCATTTCCTGGATCCAGATCCTGGCAAGACAGCTGATTTCTCTATTATGTCAGGAAGACAAGAATGACAATAACTATCCTAGAAACTCTCATCAAGCAATTCATCCACTTTCTCTACTCCTTTCTTTTTTCCTCTGACAATCACTGACTGTTGATTCCTGTTGGTTCTTGTCAGTCCAAATTGTCATTCCTTATATTTTACTGAAACAGCAGTTGCTTTCTGTAGATATGTTTGAGCTCTCCCTTTCCAGGAAAACCTTCATGCTGTTACTTAACTCCAAAAAGTCAAACAATCTTCTGGTCCTAGCAAGTTCCTCAAACAATTCTCTTTTTTTCATATTAGGTAGTTTCTCCTCAAAACACCATTTCAAGTGTCCAGGACAGTCACATTCACTCTTTCATTATTCTCTGGATTCTGCTCCTTTATTTTCTGGACTTCTTTCCTCACATACTTCAGAATGGGAAGCTTACCTCCCCAAAAGTATATTGTTTTCAGCTCCCTGCTTTTTGCATAAATGCAATGGATACTCATTAGATTGTAATCTCCTCTGAGTAGGAACTCACTTTTGTTTATTCCTAGTACTTAGCACTCTGTTTGGGACATAATAGTAACTGATAAATGCTTGTTGTTCTACCTTTTGCTTTCTTAGCCTTTTCTCTCACATACTGTTCTATTCTTCAATCTTTTGGAACTAGTTATGATTCACTTGGAAATTAAATTTAAATTGAAGCAAAATTATTCTAAAAGAAAACTTGGGTAGAAGGAAAGTTTCTACTCAGATTGTAGCCACTTATTTCAAGTGAAAAGAAGCCAAAAAGACTTGACATTTTCTCTGATGTTTCCAGGAAAAAGCTAGACAAAACATTGTGTTTTGAGGGGAAATGGTCACTAATAAGTGAACAAGACACAACCTTGGTAAATATAGAATTAGAGTCTGCTGGAAAAACTCCAACACTTCCAAGATCTGAAAAAATTCATGTGTTCATAATCACAAATGAAACAATGTGGATTTACTTCTGTTTTCTATGGCAGTGTTCCTGTAGTCAAGCGTTTTCATTACATGGAATCTCTGAAATATTTGATAGATTCTGTAAGATGCAAAAGGAGTAAACTGTGTCTATATGATGATTTTCTTAACTGTAACATTGTTCTGAGTTATAGTGTGCTTTCTATGAAATACTTATTAACCTAAAAAAAAGTATTATTCTACTTCCTTGCCCAACTAAGAGGCAAAACAGTCAAAAACAATTGGATTTGGTGTCATATGATCCAAGTTCAAATTCTACCTCTGCCACCTAACATCCATGTGGTCTTTCACAAATAACTTCTCTATGTCTCAATTCCTCATCTTTTGTATTTTGAAGACTGACAAGATGATCTCAAAAAGTAAATTCCAATTCTATCTCTGATCTAGCCTTTTTCCATCAAACTGCAATAACTTTTAAGCAATTCAAGTCTAACACCACTGAGAATATTCAAGGAAATGTGTTGTAGACTATTGCAAAGAAGGAGTTCCAGCTTTATAAACAGGTAGTATTTATATTGTAATTAGGCTTTCAGCCAAGACTGGGGGTCTTTTACATGCTACTAAATATGCAGAAATCTATCTCTGGATTGATTTAGAAAATGCTAATGTAACCTTGAAAATTGCATAAAGGGTGGAATTAGTTCTGGCCATCCTTTAGGGGGAAAAGTCATGCATGATTCCAGACATTCTTCAGGAGGAAAAGACAGACTTTGGAAGTTGCAGGCATATAAAGGAATGCAACTCATAGACATATCCCTAATTTTGCCTCTATGGAGAATTCCCCTTGAGTAAGATGACTCTCTCTTTTGTTTCCACAAGGGATCTTATCTTTACCCCCATTAGAATAACTTGCATTTTTGCATATTTTCTGGAATATCTCTCATTTCTAGAACTTCAACATTCTGTTTCCATTTGCTTAGATAAATGAGTTTACCCATTATTTATTTTGGGGGATGGTGGGTGAAAAGCCAAGGTGGTCAGTCTTCTCATCTTAATAAGGCCTAGAAACCAGGTAAATAGCTTTTGTTCGTAAACAAACTTGGAACCCTAAACCAGAAATATTTAAGTAGATATGTGTGTGTGTGTATATGTATGTAAATAAAATTTTCTAGGTCAGAATTCATTTGGGGGATAGGTAATAACCTTCTCTAATTCCTTTCCAGGTGGAGATCTCAGTCTTATTTAGAAAGGGATAGGTCAAATTTCAGAGACATTTGTCCATGTCACATACTTTGCAAGCCACATTTAATCAACCCATGTGGAATACATGTCTTACATGGGTATACACATACATCATGTATATTCCTGCCATCAATCAACATTATTTCAATGGATGCACCTGACAAAAACACAGGGTCATTCTCCAAATCTGAGCTTTTATAACATAAAAGAGAATATTACATCCATGAGACTAGAAGGTTTAGTTGAGGTCCTTGAGTTTACTGCCCAGTGAGTGAGATCACCAAAATATTGGAGAAAAAGGCCACACCTTCCCTACCACTCATTAGAAGTTCTGAAGTTAATACTCTATCATCTACAGAGTTAAAGGCACACATCAAGAAGAAATCTATAGGGGTGGCTAGGTGGTGCAGTGGATAAAGCACCAGCCTTGGAGTCAGGAGTACCTGGGTTCAAATCCAGTCTGAGACACTTAATAATTACCTAGCTGTGTGGCCTTGGGCAAGCCACTTAACCCCATTTGCTTGGCAAAAAAAGAAAAAAAGAAAGAAATAAATCTGTCTCTTCTTCTATCATAGGGTAAGTTAAAGCACAGGTCTTATGATATCATTAAAGTCCTCTCAGTTCTGGGTTTTCACATGACCTCTGAAAAGTCCCAGAGTTTCCATGTTGACTTGTAAAACTAGGAAGAGCAACTTTGAGTATGATCCTCATTGCTGATGGAATAAATACAGTTTTCCAAGGTATATACTTTAAAGGAGATAATACAATATTTCTAGTATCCCTTCTTTGTCTTGTTTTAAATCATTAATTTATAGTCTTACTTCTATATCTTATCAGCTATAGATAGAAAAGAACAAAAACTGACAGATCAATCAAAAACAAACATTGATTAAGCACCTAATGTGTTCAACATTGGAGAAAGATAAGGAATTCTTTGGGTCTTATACTTTTCTCTGTAATTTAAGAAAAATATGTGGTCTATATTAATAATCTTTTTTGATATGAATTTTATTATCTTACCTCTTCTTCTGACCATGTTAACTCTTTATACTTGAATCACTGAACTGAACAGATTTCTTTCAAGTTTCCTCAGATACCACCACAACACTATCCTCCTAAAATGAAATTCCTAGACTTAGAAAAAGACAAAAAGTCAGATCTAGAAAAGTTAGTAGAAATCAGCTAATTCAACTGCTTCATTCCTTACACTGAGACATTGTGTGACTTCTAGGTTACATAGATGATCTCTATAATTCTTTATTGAGTCATAACAGAAAAAGGTTATGCAACAGGGATGGGCACTGGGGGGCCTCAAGTTACTATAACTGAGAAAAAGTCTTGCCTGAAATGTGCATTTGAATTCACCAACCTGAATCAGTACAAGAGTTTCTTCATCTTCTTCTTCATCCAGAAGTTCCCTACATCAATGAAATTACAGTTCTTTTCTCCATGCTTATTAAATATAAGAGACTATCTGTTCTCATCATACTCTCATCAAGAGTATGATTCAGGCTTAGTATGTGGAAAAAAGGAGCAGTCTGTCAAATCAATGATGTGAAACTCAAACAAGATAACAAATAGAAAGTTGCAAGGAATTATGATTGAGCTTTGTCAGATATTTTTCACCTATACTTACAAAGAGGACTAGCAATTTAGAAGATGAAAATTTTTCACATATTTAATTGCAACAGCAACAATATTGCCTTTAGGCACTGGACCAAAAAGCTGTGTATGTATAAATTATATATTGTTTTACTAGCTTTTAAAAATATCAACCTATTAAGATCAATCTTTTGCATTGGGCCTTTAAAAATTAAGAAGTGAATTATTCAGAGGTTCAAGATAGGAACAATAATGAATGTTTATTGATCTCAATATTGTAGAGGTAAGGGGATTTCACTTAGGTATTCAGTTTGCCAAAACAGTTCCTTTTTACAAATGTCATCAGGGTATCTGTGATTAGTTAGAAATTTGATCAATCAAGGCTGTCTGTCATTTTGAAATGGCAGGGGGGTTTCTTTTTTAATGTTTTGCTCCAGGGTATTTATGGGGAAACCCTAAAAAATGGAGACTTGCCTGAAAAGAAAAAGAGAAAATACTTGGAGTCCAGTAGGGAGGGTAATGATCCAACCAAAAAAGATGAAGGCCATCAAAGCCAAGACACAAAAAACCTGCTGAGTCTTTGTTTCTTGGGGATATGTTCAAAGGAAAGAATGTTGGGTAGAGACTCTTTCTACCCTCAGTACAGGGATATTTCTTCTAGGTAAACTGAAGTTCAAGATCATCTGAGGGACTATAGGAATTCAAAGATAATAACATACAATATACACAATTATGTTTCTTTCCCACATGTATTTCTAATACAGTTAAAATCATATTTCAGTGAATATATAGTGGCTGAAAGTGGGTGGGGGTTGGAGAGAGAAAACTTGCAAAAGATCAACATAAAATCTATGGTTAAAGAAACTTGCCAATTGCAAAAGTTTGCTGTATACCTTTTCCTCCCTCTCATACCTATGCTTCTCCTACTCCTCCACCATGTGAAATCAAGGTCAAATCAACTCAGTCACAATTCCTGGATGGAGTCATATCATCCAAATGTCCCAAGGTACTACATTCTTTTACAATTGTAAATTCTTTGAGAACTATGCCCAGAATCCAAGTGGAACTGGTCAGTTGGCAATAGTTTCCTTCCTCCTTCCTCCTTCCTCCCTCCCTCCCAACCTTCCTTCCTTCCTTCCTTCCTTCCTTCCTTCCTTCCTTCCTTCCTTCCTTCCTTCCTTTTTCTTTCTCTTTCTTTTCCCCTCCCTGGGCATTCTGTGTTCAAAGAAATATAAATTTTGATCACTGAAACCTCACAAGTTATCCTGGGGTTTACAGACGAATTTCTTTCTTAAGTATCATGACTTAAACCCAAATCAATCTGATTTTCATTGATTGGCCAACAATAGGTCCCAGACCAAGCCTCACTTGATCATTGTTTCTATTTTGGCCCCAAACTCTGACAGTCTTCCCCTCCCACACTGATTTTTTTAATTAGGTAAAAGAAACCATTCTTTATCTCATCTCTTACCTAACCTTAATCACTGAATGTGTGTTGCCTCAAAGTGCGACCAGTTAGCTTAAAAAGACTAAGATCTCCCACTGCATCCATCTCCAGTTATCTTCATCTATATCTTGGCAGATGATCCAGATAGGTGCAGAGGAGACAGTGAGACTGGTTACTGTGCAAAGCTTTCCCTCACTTAAATCCAATTCATTTGCATGTCTTGGCATCACATCCCAGACATCATGGTCCTCTTCAAGAATGAAAGACAAACAACAACAAAGCCTAGAATTTAGCACATCGAAAGTCCATAAATGTTTTGTTTTGTTTTTTGTTTTTCATTCATTTCCAGATTAGTTATAAACAAAAAACATTTGACATGTAGGGATATAGAAAAGATATACAAATATAGGTAATTAATGAAAAGTACCTTTATCAAATAAACTTTGTGAAGGAAGTGAGTTGTCCTTCAGTCATGTTTTTCAATCAAATCTGACTTTTTTGTGTCTCCTTTTGGTATTTTTCTGGCAAGGATATTGGAATGGTTTACTATTTCCTTCTCCAGGTCATTTTACAGATACAGAATGGAGGTAAACAGGGTTAAGTGATTTTCTCAAGGTCACACAATTAATGTGTCTGAACAGAAACCCTGAAGACTCCATGACCAACACTGTTTACTTCATCACTTAGTGACAACTATGCCAATAAGTTAAATCCAGTTGGCATGCAAAAAATTATTCCAGCTTAAGTCCTAGGACTGGTAACTTCTCCAGTGTTAGCACCAAAGATACCTTCTTTGTTTTTCAAGTCAAAAATACAATTCTTGGGTAATTTTGTTTACAACAGATATTTAAAGATAGAAGGAATCATAGAGATCACGAAATACAAAGCCTTCATTTTACTAATGAAGAAATTAAGGCTAACAGGAGTTAATTGACTTGCTAACAACTGTCACATAATATTAGCTAATGTTATATTTGTAATAAGTATAATATTAGCTACTGTACTTATAATATTAATAATAATAATAACTACCATTTATATAGTACTTTAAGTGTTAGTATAAGGCAAGTTCCTGCTCTCAAGAAGCTCACACTTAGAGGAGAGTACAGTGACAGATATATATCCTCAGATGTTAGAATCAGGGTGAACAGAAGTCCCTAGATGTCTAGAGGATGTTGGCTAGCAAGGGTTTATGATCATATATCTTACCCCAAAAAACAAAATAAGAGGGTGAGATCAGTATGACTTCTAAGATTCTTTTTGTTCTTAAATCTATGCTACTTCTTCATCTTCATGTCATTCAGATAGCATAGGTATTATTGACCCCATTTGACAGAATTGACAGAAACATACATTTAGCCAGTCAGTGGCAAAGTCAGGATACAAGAATAGCCAGGTCTTGGATACTAAGTACTTTTTTTTTGGTAGTATATTACATTCCTAAATTTTGGTAATCTGAACATATGCTTATTTTCATGGCCAGGTCTGAGTATTGTTAAATTCTATGTTTTGGAAATAAGAACTATATTATTATAAGCCAATCATAATTTGGCATATCACATTGTACAAAGAAAATAAGCAGAAAGGCCTAAACAAAGTGTTCAAAGGATTGAGAAATCAAAATAGCTGTGACTGTCAGAGTTTATCCTGGAATCATGTTTCCTATTAATGTGGTTATGTTGACTGACCAAATACAAAATGGCCTTGCTCACCCCATCCCACCACAGAACCCCAGTTCCATTCTAGAAGAATAGCCAAGACTTTGTGAAACAGTAATACAGTCTTGGGGGATAAAGGAAAATGATTGCAAATGTTCAGTTTCAAAGTCCACATCCTAAGGCAAAATTACATGGTTTTCTTTTTCCTTATTCCAACTTGAATTAGGCAGTTCGCAAAAACAAGATGTCCTGCCATAAATGTCAAAGCAACATGGACACGGAAATATTTCCCCTCCCCAATAATTTTTATATGAACAGTTCCAGAATAATCAGAAAGACTAGGGTCATTATCCTTTCCAATACCTTAGATCCCTGGGAAGACTGACAAGTAGAAATAGTGGTTCAGGAGAAACTGCTGACCTTGGAGAAAGAGGACCTCAATTTCCTCCTCTGTATAATGAGAAGATTGGACCAGAGATCTCATCTAGCTCTAAATCAATGCTTCAATGACCCCATGTAAGTTAACATTATCATTTTACCATGTGCTCTCTCAGGTCAATAATCAAGTCTTATTTATCTGGTATTGGTGGAAAAGGAAAAGCATTGATAAATACAAAGAGGACTCTTTAAGCAACAAACAGTTGTTAAGTACCAATATACCAGAGCTAGGAATTTTAAACACACACATACACAAATACACATACAAACATACACAAATACACACACACAACTTGCTTAGGCAGGGAAAATAGGAAATAATCAACAGAGAGAAAGCACTAGAATTAAGGGTGATCAAGAAAAAGTTGCTAAAGAAAGTGGGTTTTAAATTGTGAGTTGATGAAATCCAGGGAAGAAGTCAAGAGGTTACCATGAGAAGAGACAATTCCAGGGGAGACAGACAAAAATAATGCTGGGAGTTGGGAAATGGAATGTTTTAGTCAAAGAATAGAAAGGTATAGTTCTACTTTTCAAAAGAATATAAAAACTGAGAGTTTAAAACTTTTTTTATTTTGCTATTACCATTTCACTGAGTCAGATGCTAAAAGCAAGGGAATTGTTCTAACTGCCTTAGAGAGAGGCTTTAGAAATTCCTGCATCAGTTCATGCTTAGAAAGAAAGAACCCATTTCCTGGGTACTTTGAAAGACTTGACCTCCTACAAAGAGAGATCATTTATTTCTGAGTTGGGCCAGTTCTCTTCTGGGGAAAAGAAACAGGCTAAGGACTGATACGGAGTTTGCTACCCACTTCCTTACAAAGAGGTGATGAACTGAGAATGTAGATTGAGACATATTATTGGATATGATCAATGTGAGAATATTTTATTAGTTATATTTATTATAAGGGTTTTTGCTACTTTCTTTTCCCATTGGAGGGGAAGAGAAGAGAGGAAGAGGAAAATAGATTTTGATTCATTAAAAATATACATATTTTATAAAGAAAAGAACTTGGTCTAAGAGGAATGTAAAACCAGGGAAACTTGATTTCCCTTCCTTCACTCCCTTGAAGGTTCTCTAAAATTCTTTTCCCCTCAAACACTGAATGCCCAACCTTCTAAGTTACATCAGTAGTTGTCCTGACCTTTTTCCTTCCTTTCCACTTCATCCTTCTGTCTCAATTTACCCTAATCCTCTAGGGAGGTTATCTAAGAATCTATTAATCCTCCTAGATAATGCTGTACCCTTAAAGAAAATGAGTCTAGAGGAAAGAGTAAGTAGAGCCATAAGGGCAATATGTTTAGTCAAAATATACTTCTCAAGTAATTCTACATCAAGATTACTGCCCCCCCAAAAAGGGGGGCAGCTAGGTGGCGAAGTGGATAAAGCACCGGCCCTGTAGTCAGGAGTACCTGGGTTCAAATCCGGTCTCAGACACTTAATTACCCAGCTGTGTGGCCTTGGGCAAGCCACTTAACCCCGTTTGCCTAGCAAAAAAAAAAAAACCCTAAAAAAAAAAATTACTGGCCCCACAAGAAGAAATCCTTACAATTGCTAATAAGAATTTAAATGAGCTAAAAGGAACTAAGCCCTTTGATTACATAAATAAACCACAAATTTCTAGGGTCCGGAGGCTTTTCATTGACCTGACTTTAGATAAAGTCCATTCCCATCTATTCAAAACAATCCCAATTTATTTTAGGAAAAAAAAATTATTAGACTGGCAAAAAAATGGAGATTCTTTTCCCTAAATTTTATTTGTTCATCTCATTCAAATCTGAATTATTTAGCAGTGACCTAGTCCAGATCTTTTCTTCTCTTCCTCCTTTACCTTTCCTAATAGCTAAATCTATAAAGACATTGGAGAATTATAGACATTGTTCAATTTTAAGGTGCCCTGAACTTCCTTCCTCAAGTTACCTTCCTATAATTTTCTGACATCCCTATAGAATTAAGTTTCCATTGAGATATTTCTAAAATCACAACACTTCCTGAACCACTGATCTCTCATATGTCATCCTATAGCCTTCCACCCCACTCCCATCTAATCACACCAGATATCTGAGAAGGAAATTAAGCCAAAGTTATGTTTAAATGGAGGTGGTACTAGGTATTAACAAGTTCAATTCACCAAAATAATGTTCCTCCTTTTCCATTTTTATTTTCACTACATTCAAGATCATCATGTTGAAAACCAGCCTCCATTCTATCAACCACTGTCCCTTGAAAAAAATATGTAAACATCCCTGTATCATAGTACCGATTTTCTATGTGGTTAGAATTTGAGGAGTTTTTCCTGTGTTTGAACTTTTGCATTGATTTCCATTGACAATAGATTATAAACTCTTTGAGGACAGAGACTGTTTCACTGTTGTATCCTCAGCATTTAATAAATATTTGTTTCACTGATTAACGGGATGTCTTCATCTAAAAGAAGTGAAGCTCCTTGAGGATGTACTAGTACACTTTTGTCTTCATATTCTTAGAACTGAATACAGTTTTTAACAAAGTAGGTTCAAAAGAAATGTTTTTCATTCATTAGTTATTGTATAAATCTCAGTCATATGCTTCACTTAAAGAATACTAGAGCTAAAAGAATGAATTTCAAGGATCAACACCCCCAACCCCATTTTCATTCCAACTTAGTCCACAAAAAGTCTATTTATGTTTTTGTTTATTCATTTATTTCTATATTTGTTTAATGTGATTAGTATTTACAGATCTATTAATCTGTTGTTATAGTTCTTCCCACTAGGAAACTATAAACTCTTGCTTTTTTGTTTTTATATCTCTAATGCCTATTAAATGCTTAATGATTCTTATAGAATTAAAATTTTGATAACTAAAACCTTGAATTTGTAAGAAAAAAGTGTTTCATTCCTAGACTCTAACTGCCTGAGAGATGTTAACCTGCCTCATTGTATGGGTTATATCTTCTAAGCATAAGTACCTGAGATTGGCCTGGATGATCCTGTAGCAGTGGCACTGAACCTGAAATGCAATGCTGAGTTCAATTTGATCTTGGCTACTGACTGTCCTTGCCTGACAGACACACTTTCCCCACCTTTTAGATCGGGACAATAATATCTATACACTGTTGAAAGTTAGGCCATTGTTCCCAGTCCTACTTATCGACTAGTGTTTGGGGAGGCTCTGGTGGGAAATGAGACATAAAATCTGCAGGTTTCTGTAACCCCCAACTCCTTGTCAAGTACCCCAACCTGCAAATTGTCAGGTTCACTTGCTACCTAGAGGAGGAACTAAGATGCAAGGGCCCAACCTCTTTTGCTGAGGTTAAGACAATCTGGTTGGTCTTAAAAGTACCTATAAAAGCTATCCCCACCTTGAAGTCATAATAACTGTTCTTCAGTGGTCTGGCCTTAAACTTATAAAAAGCTCCATTTAATTCTCTTTGTCTTGGGTTTTGCCTCATTAATCAGAGTGTAAAGCTGAAATGAAGAACTTCTTATCAATGCTACCTTTTTTTGCATAGTTATTGTAAGGAAAGCTTTCTGTAAGCCTAAAAGTTTATAGACATGTGAGTTACTATTGTTAGGCAAAAGGAACACAAAGATGTAAGAAATCAGCATGAAAGGGAAATTATCTCCTTAAAAGAAGAATTGTACTATAGAGAAAATGGAGTGACTTTGGAGTTAAATCCCACCTCTTATGCTAACAACCTGTGTGGCCTTAAGTAAGTCATAAACTCTGAGTCTCAGTTTCCTCACTGATAAATCAAGGGAATAGATAGTCAGTTCCTTTCCAACTCTAGTCCTATGAGCTTATAAAATAGACCTAAGAGAGAAACAGATATGAAAAAAGTCAACATTGAAAAGATGATTAGTTATTACTTAAGGGAAAGCTGAAATAAGATAGCATTTAATATAATAACAGCAATATTGTTTTAAGAATAACTTTGGGGGCAGCTAGGTTGTCTGGTGAATAGAGCATCTGCCGATTTGAGTTCAATGTGACCTTGGGTAACTTAACCCCATTGCCTAGCAAAAAAAAAAAAAAAAAAGAATGACTTGGAATGAATAAATTATTTTGTCTATTATAAATAGCCAAAATTTGTCTATTATAAATAGCCAAAGGATAATAAAGGATATTTAAGAATGCCATCTGCATCCAGAGAAAGAATTGATAAATAGAAATATGTATAGAATAATTTTACATATATATATGTATATATATATATATGTATATATATATATAGCCTTGTTTGTATCTAATGGTAGCCATGGAGGGAGGAGAAAAAAAAGAAATTCACATAATTTTCTTCTATATATTTAAAGAGATTAAAAAGTTGTGCATAATATATTTGCAGTTTCACATACAGTCATCTTAATTTATTGTACTCTACTAGGGAAAACCTTGTTTTATTCCATAAATTAAAAATTGGGAAAAAAAAGCTGAAAACCTTTTATAAAGAAGTCCCAAGGAACTAAATAAGAAATAATTAAAAATGTGCTTAGAAGGCTCAAAGGGACCCTTTTTTAGCCTAATCTGTACAGAAATCATTGAAATATAATTGTCCCCCACATGGTGATCTAAAGCGAGATAATAAAGAGAATATTTTTAGAAGTGGAAAGGATTAGAGTTTGGGAAAGATTTTTTTCCTCCCTTTGCGGAATGGTGCATGCCCACTATGCCTATAAAGTGTGCAAACATCTGAAAATCTTCTACTCCCACTTTGTACCCTCAAAATAATCAGTAATGGTAGTTTTCATTTCTGCTATCATATGAAAGCAATGCCTCCTACCACACTGAAATAGCATTCTGTGACATGACATCTACCCAAATATTTATATATAATTTACTATGATGTAGGCTGAACAACTTCATATAAATTAGAGTAAAACTATTGCCAAACATTCATTTGCAACATTTCATCTGTCTTGGCAGAACTCATATTGGGTAAATATATTTTAGGGGTAATTCCCACAATCATTTACTTCTTTTGGACCAGTTTCTATATATGACTCCTTTACTTGTTCATTACTCACTATCTTCCTTCCTTACATTTGACTTTTTACTCCTACTGTTTCACAAATATGTATCTGACCAGATCCCACTGATTTCTTAATTGCCTAATTCAATTATCAATTTAGAGTGAACAAAGGCCTATCTCTGGAATTAGGATATATGATCAAATACTATGTCCAGTGCTTATTCACCTGTGATTTTGAGCAAATCATTACCTCCCTAGGCCTCTGTTTACTTATCTGTAAAATGTTTGGATTGGACTACTTTCATCCTTTTTGGGCCCCCTGATGCTTTTGACAGTTGATCATTCCCTCTATTCTAACAGATCTCTCTCCCCAAAACTCCAACCCCCCCAAAAAAGTTTAAATTTCCTAATTCTCTAAGGAGTTGGGCTAATTTTTAAAAATACCTTTAAAAAGTTCTTTAAATTTAACAGGTGTTCAATGTTTGTTGATTTTAATTAAATTGAATTAACACATGCTTTTTGAATTTCTTCTGAATGAGTATTTGATCATATATCCTACTTGTCATTTGCTGCCATGGCATATTATAAAAGTAGTTTATAGAAGGTTAGACAGTTCCAAATGTTGAGTTTCCTAGCAGGCCATTTCCCATGGCTTAATCAGGTAGCTTGAAAATCCAAAGCAAAATATAGATTAAATGCTATGCTCAAAATAAGGAAGACCAAGGCTTAAATCTCTCCCCAGATATGTATTAGCTATGTGACTTTGGGTAAGTCATTTGATCTCTTTAACCTTTAGTTTTCTCACCTAAAAATCAGGATACTAATCTTTACCCCGCCCCCCGAGAATAGATATAAGAAACTGTGTACTTTGAGAAACTTAACTATAAATATATAGAGAGATGTATGTACATATATATATATATTAATCACCATGTGCTTCTTTGGTCACAAATGAAATCAGGCAAAAAAGGCTGAATACCAGTAAAAATCTAGATATGGGTCTGAGTGGGCAGAAAGAAACACTAAAGTTTATGCACTGTTGATAGTTGACCAGGAGTCATCTTAAATTCAATAATTCAACACTTATTTATTTAAATACCTACTGTGCCTCAAGCATTAATGCCTGGTACATAGAAAGTGCTATATAAATACCAGCTATGAGAAACAGGAGAATGAATAAGGAGGAGGAGGAGGAGGGAAAGCAAGAGGAGAAGCAGCAGGAGGAGCAGCATTTCATGGGAATAAGATTCTGGCATCCAGACTATCCTAATATGAAGAGTAACTTGACTATAAATGAGAACTTGATCAATGTGGCACAGAGCAACACTTAAAAACTCTGCATTTGAATTAGAATTCTAATAAACACCATGGTGAATAGAAAGTATTTCTGTACTCATATTTGGAATTGAAAGAACTTAAATATGCAAAGTAGAGAGGGAAGGAAGGGAAAATGGCTACTACAAAATGAAAGATGACAATTTTTTCTTTTTGTCTCAATTGCATATAAAAACAATTTTTAGCACTTTTTAAAATTTTGAGTTCTAAATTCTCTCCCTCCCTTTCTCCCTTTCCCCCCTTACTTAAAAAGGCAAGCAATTTGCAATATATTATAGATGCAAGACATAGTTCTATGTTGTTAAAAAGAAGACAAAAAACCCCCAAGAA